>NC_048319.1:14334995-14370283 GCF_013100865.1 Trachemys scripta elegans | reverse complement strand
CTTGTGGCACCTTAGAGACTAACACATTTATTAGAGCATAAGCTTTCGTGGACTACAGCCCACTTCTTCGGATGCATATAGAGCATACGAAAGCTTATGCTCTAATAAATGTGTTAGTCTCTAAGGTGCCACAAGGACTCCTGTTCTTTCAAAAGTTTATAACAGAACATTGAGTTCATACAGCTTTGAAGCTTTACTATGCAGAAGAAAAATGCTGCTTCCCTTTATTTTGTTAGTAGTTTCTGTTTAACACAGTCCCCTTTTTTTTCCCCGTCTCTGCTGCTGTCTCGCTGTGCACTTCCGGTTCCAAAGGAGGTGTGTGGTTAACTGGTCAGTTCGGAACTCCGAGGTTCTACTGTAATTGTTCACATGCTAGCTTTTCCACAGGATGCGTTCATTCAACGCACAGGACAGACGGTGCCCACTTCATGAGCTGTTATTAAATATTGTGTTTTCTCTTCTTCAGTATTTGGCCCCAGGCCTTAGGTACTGGACTTTGCTCTGAAGACACAATTATTAATTTCCTCTGTGGTGCTCATCACTATAATATCTAAGTGCTTTACCAACCTTAATTTCTTTTCACAACACCCCTGTCAGGTGAAGGGGTGGTATTATTCCCATTTTACAGATGGGAACTGAGGAACAGAGGTTATGGTCAAGTTTCCACTAATTCTGGGTGTTCAATTTGAGATACCTAGGACCTTTTTATTCAGAGTGCATATCATTTTATATGTTCAAAGCAGAGCTCCCCTTGACTTCAGTTATCGCTGTGAGCACTCAGCATGGCCAGAAAAACAGACTCCATGGTCTCAAGTCTGGCACCCAAAAAATGAGGACAACGCAATGAGTGACCACCTGTGACAAGTCTGGTGACTCGCCCAGCATCAGCTGCAGGGACAGAATCCAATTCTCCAGGGCAGCATTCATTTGACTTGACCAACCTTTCTCTTCCTGCAGTTTACTGCCTCCTGCGCTACACAAACCTGCTCCATCCCAAGAGCAGGTCCATTCTGTGCAATGAACGAGGCAGGGGCCCGATGGAAAAAATAGTGTGTGATCATGCATTTGCAGACTATACCATAATGCATGCACCAAGGGGGGCAAATTAAGGTTTCACAAGGAAAGGACAGTTACCTGTTCCGTAACTGGCGTTCTTCGAGATGTGTTGCTCAGGTGTATTCCGCTATAGGTGTGCGTGCTCACCACATGCACCGGTGCCGGAAGTTTTTCCCTTAGCAGTACCCGGACTGGGGGAGAACCGCTGCGACCCCTGGAGTGGCGCCTATATATCACACCATAAAGGGGGCTGCGTGCTCCCCCCACCCTCAGTTCCTTCTTGACAGACAACTCCGACAGAGGGGAAGGAGGGCGGGACGTGGAATACACTTGAGCAACACATCTCGAAGAACGCCAGTTACGGAACAGGTAACTGTCCTTTCTTCTTTGAGTGATTGCTCATGTGTATTCCACCATAGGTGACTCCAAGCTATACCTGATGGAGGTGGGTAGGAGTGTAAGGGTTACCCGGGCGGAGCACCGCCCTACCAAACCCGGCGTCATCCCTCGTTTGGGAGACGATCGCATAATGCGAGGAGAAGGTGTGGACAGAGGACCACATAGCAGCCCTACGTATGTCCTGAATAGGGACATGAGCCACATAGGCCACTGACGAGGCCTGAGCTCTCATCGAATGAGCCTTCACTATAGGAGGCGGGGGCATCCCTGCCAGGTCGTAATACGTGCGAATGCACGAGGTGATCCAGTGGGAGATCCGCTGGATGGACACCAGTCGCCCCCTCATGTGCTCAGCCGATGCAATGAACAGCTGGGGGGACTTCCTAAAAGGCCTGGTTCTGTCTAAGTAAAAGGCCAGCGCTCTACGCACATCTAACATGTGCAGGCATCGTTCCTCATTGGAGGAATGGGGCTTCGGACAGAGGATCGGGAGGAAAATATCCTGATCCATGTGAAAAGCCGAGACTACCTTCGGCAAAAAGGCGGGGTGAGGGCGCAGCTGAACCTTGTCCTTGTGGAAGACCGTATACGGTGGTTCAGAGGTCAGGGCCCTGAGCTCAGAGACCCGGTGGGCTGAGGTGATAGCCACTAAGAACGCCACTTTCGACGATAAATGGGACCACGAACACGTGTCTAGAGGCTCGAAAGGAGGCCCTGTGAGGCATGAGAGCACTAGGTTCAGATCCCAGAGCGGGACCAGGGGTCTGGCGTAAGGAAATGCCTGATCTAATCCCCTTAGAAACCGGGATGTCATGTGATGTCAGAACACCAAAAAGCCTAGCATCGGGGGATGGAAAGCTGAGATGGCTGCTAGGTGTACCCTGATAGAGGAGGGCGCCAGCCCCTGGGTTCTAAGGGACAGGAGGTAATCGAGGACAAGCTGGATAGATACGGAAGAGGGAGAGGAATCTCTATCCCTCGCCCACATGGAGAACCGATACCATTTGGCTAGGTAGGTTCGATGCGTGGAGGGTTTCCTATTCTCCAGCAGGACCTGTCTCACATCCTCAGAACATCTCCCTTCCTCCTCATTCAACCACGGAGCAGCCACGCTGTCAAGTGGAGCGCGGCCAGGTTGGGGTTGAGGAGACGACCTTCCTCCTGGGAGAGGAGGTCCGGGCGGAGCAGCAGCCTACGAGGGGGGGGCCACCAAGAGTTGTAGTAGGGTCCCGTACCAATGCTGACAGACCCAGTCCAGTACAGAACTCCCACAGGAGCTGGGCTTCAAAAACGCCGTTTCCCTGGCCTCTTGGCGTTCAAGGGCCCAGGTCGTGGGGGTGCTCTCTGCCTCTTAGGTGGGGGCTCGTATCTTCCCCAAGCCGGAGGAACGGAGGTTTGAGGCCTGATCTTGTCCTTGGAGGACGGGATATACGGGCCTAGCATCTGCAGGGTCGTACGGGAATCCTTCATCCCATGCAGACGTGTGTCCGTTTGTTCTGCAAACAGAGCCCTGCCGTCGAATGGCAGGTCCTGCATAATGGACTGGGACTCCACTGACAGCCCCGAGAGCGAGAGCCATGACGCCCTTCGCACGGAGACGGCCGCAGCCATCGAACGGGCGGCTGTGTCCGCTGCATCCGAAGCCGCCTGGAGTGCCATCTTTGCCGCCGCCGCACCCTCGTCCACCAAGGCCTGGAACTCCTTCCTGTCCTTGTCTTGAAGGAGGGGTTCAAACTTGGGAAGTGACCCCCAGAGGTTAAAATCATAGCAGCTCAGTAGTGCCTGGTGGTTGGCCACTCTGAGCTGGAAACTCGCGGAGGAATAAACCTTTTTTCCAAAGGCATCGAGTCTCCGACCCTTGGGGGTGGGAGCGGGCTGGCCGTGCCGCTCACGGTGGTGAACAGACTCTACCACCAAAGAGTTCGGAGCTGGGTGGGTGTATAGGTACTCGTGTTCCTTCATGGGCACAAAATACTTTCTTTTGGCCTTCTTGGAAATGGGCCCCAGGGAGGCGGGGGTCTGCCAGAGGCCAGTGGTGATATTGGCCACCCCTTGATGCAGTGGAAGGGCCACACAACCTGGTGCCAAGGAGGTGAGGATATTAAACAAAGTGTCCGAGGGCTCCTCCATCTCCTTGGCCTGGAGCTGGAGGTTTGCTGCCACCCTCCTAAGCAGCTCCTGGTGTGCCTTAAAGTCCTCCTGAGATGCCGGAGGCGGCACCGCAACTGAATTGCCCAGTGCCGGGGAGGTAGGTGGCACAGTGCCTTCAGCGACCGGCAGCATCTGTGGCTCGAAGTCTGGGCCCTGGCCCGGGGTCGGTGCTGGTGGTTCGGCACCCGTGGCCCGATCATGGTGCCAGAGAGGCGACACCGAGTGGGCCTGAGAGGCTTCCGTCACGGAGTGGGCTCCTGGCTGTGCGGGTGCCTGAGGCCATGGTGTCCACTGGCACCATTGTCCTTGCCAGGGAACCGCCCGGCACTGAGACGTATAGGGGCCTGGCAGAGCCGGTTGCTCCTGTGGTGCGGAGCGGCCCGGGGAGGGATGGCTGCACGCCGATGCTGAAGTCCTGGACGAGTGCACGGTGCCGTATGAACGACTGGAGCGGCCTCTACCATGACATCTCCGGCCCCGAGACTTCGACCTGGATGATGAAGACAGGTAGATGTCAGAGGAGCTGTCTCTGGATTCCCTTCGGCGCCCGTGGCCATGGCGCCTCTGTGCGGGGACTCTCGGGACGCACTCTGAGTACGGTGTCTCTGGCGGCGGGCACTAGAGTACGAGCACCGGTGCCGACAGCGGCGAGACCTGTTCCTCTCAGGCTGGCTCGAGGAGGAACAGCGTCGCCTCTTGTTACCTCCTCCACGGTCCCCGAGACCGGAGGAGTTACACTCGCTCACAGAAGACCCGGCTCGCGGAGTAGAAGTGCGTCGTGGGCCTCGTCTCGGCCCTTCCACCCGGGAAGGCACCTCGACCTCCGATACCTCCGGGGAGGGCTGATGGGCACCCAAGGGCAGCTTCCCACGGAACCGGGTGCCCGACTGAGGTGGCGCTCCTGGCACCGGAAGGGCTAAGATGTCACGCGCGGCCTGGGCTGCCTCTGGCGTCAAAGGCATCCGCGCTTCTGTAGAGGTTCGCGCGGACGGGACTGGACTGTTCCGCTCAACCCGAGTTGGAGGTCTCGGTCCCGACAGGGATTGTGGGCTGCCCAACTTGGGTCTGGCCTCACCCCTCTCCTTCTCTCGGCGCCACTGAGTCTTGCCCTGCTTCTTATTCGGGGAGCGGTGCCAACTCGTCAACGGTGCCTTGCTACGCACCCAAGACGCGGTGCCCGGCGCTGGGTCGGGTCGACGTGCTGGTGCTGGGGCCAATGCCGACTCCATTAGTAGGGCCCGGAGTCGGATCTCACGCTGTCTCTTCGTCTAGGGCTTGAAAGAGTGGCAAATCTTACAACGCTCACTAACGTGCCTCACCCAGACAGCAAAGACACTGAGAGTGAGGATCACTTCTGGGCATAGAGTTGCAACAAGAGTCGCACAACTTGAAGCCTGTGCCACGAGGCATGCCCCGAGCCAGGCAAGAACGAAAGAAAAGTTCACCGAACTGGATACTACTAAAGGCTATAAGCGCTGCACCCAAGGCTGGAACAAATTCCGACTACCTTCACTGGCAGCAAGAAGGAACTGAGGGTGCGGTCCCCTTTATGGCACGATATACAGGCGCCACTCCCGGGGTCGCAGTGGTGCTCCCCCAGTACGGGTACTGCTTAGGGAAAAACTTCTGGCACCGGTGCATGTGGCGAGCATGCACACCTGTAGTGGAATACACATGAGCAATCACTCGAAGAAGAACCCTAATTCTGACATTTCATAGCTTTTGAGTACTTGACTTTGCAACACTAAACGTTTTTAATGTAGCTTTTTGTGTGTAGTCTCCTACGTTTTTAAAAAAGCAAACTGAAAAACCAATTTCTATCATGTGACATGATACTGACACCCACAGGGTCCATCACCAGGGTTGGAACCCTTGGATCTACCACTTGAGCTAACATTGTAAATGATAACAGCAGGTTATCTTCTATGTGGACCAGCACTAGAGGATGAGACACTTTGTCGAAGGGTTTCACAGATATTTGCTGACGGCAGAGCAATGACTAGACTCAGGAATCTTGGATTCCATTCCCAGGTCTAGAGGGGAGTGTGCTCTAGTGGCCACAGACTCATCTGCCCATTTCCCCAAAGCTTGACCTCTTCTTCCCTCCAACCTGTCGTCCCCACGACCGACTCCTCATCCCAGTCCCATTCTCCTCACCTAGCCAGTCCCAGTCCCAACTCAAGTTTATCATCCCAATCTTACCCTCCAAGCTTGTCATATTTGTTTTTTTTTTCTATTATACAGTTCAGCGTTTTGTAGTATTCTCTCATGCACCTTCTTACTCCTTTCTGCACAATTCCAACTTTTTCATTTCCTCATGACATGAACGTCTTTCCAGACCTCTAATCATTTTCCTTGCTCATCTCGACATCCTTATTTCCTTTTTCAGACAGTGTTTGATTTATATAATGGCATAACTTTTTCAGTATTATTTTTCCATTGCATTCCTTATGCAGCCTAATGTAATTCACTTTGACTGTTGTTTCACTTGTTGTTTCAGCAATGATAGACAAGTCTTTTTCTTCAGTATTTAAATTTTGAACCCAGTAATATGTCTCAGTAGTTCAGAGTATTATTTCCAATGTGCATTACCATGCTTTTATCAGCAATGAATTTCATCTGCCATCATGCTACTCCGCTGAAGTCAGTTCGAGATACTTCTCTGGTCTCAATTAACCTAGAGATGGTTTAGGCTAGATATTTTCCCTATTGTCCTTTGTGGTAATGACTGATGCAAAGAACTGACGTCCTTGCTATGTCCTTCTCTTCCTTAATTTCTCCCTTTATGCCCTTGGCAGTCCAGCAAACTCAGAGCATGTTGCCTGCTTCTTATTCTGATATATTTTGCACAAAATTGAATTGCTCTTCAGATTCCTTCTAAATTCTTTTTTATATTCTACTTACCATAGTTTACAATCCTTCATATAAGCTTGCTAGGATTGGACTTCCTTTTCCTGAATACCTGTTTGGCTTGAATAATCTCTTGTACCTTGCTGTTTTTCTTGGTCTTTTTACTTCTTTGGATGAATAGTCATGGCAATTTAAAAATCCTTTATCAGCCTGGAGGGATATGCTTATCTCCTCACTCTCGTCTAGCTTCCTCTTTTGACCTCCTCCTTTCTAAAGTGTTGGGGCACTGTGCTAGTTTGATACAATTCTTCACCATTGCCAATATCAGAGGAGCGAGTGTGGAGACAGCCAAACAAGCATTTAAATTCGTGTTGTCCCTGGGGTGGAGATCCTTTTCTGTAGCTTAAGCTGGTTGTAAAAGTTTTTTTTTTTTCTATTGCAGGAGGGCAAACCCTTTTTCAAAAGGTGTAACACCATCTCAGTTTATAGTCTGGGATTATTATAGCATTAGTTGGCCACTCAATCCTCACCATAGCTGCTAGCAGCCTTAGTAAGATGTACTCTATCACCTTTGCAGAAGGTAGGATAAAATTAGTGTGCTCTCTGCCTTCAACCCATCCAAAATAAGGTTCCTGTGGAACATGATGCAACTCCAGATGAAGCAGCAGTTACCCAGTCTCTCTCTTCTGCAGGGATTAGTGTGGCAGGAGAAACACTTACAATTACCTAGTTAAATCTTCGTGGCCAGAGGGAAAAGATGGGCTTAAGTATTTAGAAAGTTAGCAACTAGGGTCCAAGGCCCTATGTGTACTTTTTATGAATGGGGAATTTTGTTAGTAGTTACAAGTCTCTTGACAAAGTTTTATACACCTGGCTGAATTTCCAAGTATAAAAAGCACCCAGAATTCTCTATATCACTTTGACTTTTCCAGCTCAGTACTCAGGGAGACCCTGGATCCACAACGGGACTGGAGCATTGCAATGCCTTACTTTTAGGTGCCGAATACCACTGGACCAGTGTACTCCGGAAGGTACATTAAACATTAACATTAAACATTGTGCCAAAAAATTAAAATTCTGCCCACATTTTAAAATTCTGCAAATTGTATGTGTCAAATGTGGAGGCTCCAGCATGGCACTGGGGAACACAGGCCAATGGCTGCACAGAGGTGGGAGATCACTGTGCAGCTCCCCTGACCCTCCCAGGACACAGACTCAGTGGTGAGGCTGCACCCAACCCTGACACAGCGCAAGGATGGCCTGCCCCAGAAACACCCCACGGCCCTTCCCCTCCATGCCAGGCACAGCAGGTATGGGTGGGCAGGCTCAGCAAGGCAGGATCCAAGTGTGGAAGGGCTTAGTATGGGGGGATCCAGGTGCAGGTTGGAGGGTTCTGTGTGGGGTGGCTCAGTGGGGGATCTAGATGCACAGGGGCTTGGGGGATTTTGGGTGCAATGGTAATGGGACTTGGTAAGGGGGTCCAGGTAAAGGTGGTTGGGGCTCAGTGAGAGGGGTCCAGATGCTGGGGGACTGGGGATCCAGGTGGTTCATCAGGCTGGTCCAGGTGCAGGGGGTGTGTGAGGCTCATCGGGGGATCTGGATGCACAGGGGAGCAGTTCCCTGTACAGGGATCTCTCCCCTGCAGCTGAGGAGTGATGGGTGCAGGAAGGGAGGCAGGGGGAGCTTGCGGCAGTCGGGGGAAAAGTCTGACCCAGCCCCAGCTGCCATGCAGGGGAAGAGGAAGTCCCATCCTCCCCAGCCCAGCCGGGACTAGCAGCTGAGCCCAGTGCCAGGTAGGAGCCAGCAGTTGGGTCTTCCCCAATCCCACCCCACAGTGATTTACCTCATTGCTGGCTGCCCATGGCACCTGAAACATACTGCTGGGGAGGGTCGTAGGACTGCTCTTGTTGTTTCCCTCGGTTTCCCCACCAGAAAGTCATTTTTCTGCAGGGAACAAGTTCCGCACATGTGCAATGGCACAAAATTCCCCCAGGCATAAACAGTGGGACAACCCAGCCCACGTTAGGCACCTAAGCTCCCTGTATAATCAATGGAGTGAGACAGGCACCTAAGATTGGAATCCACAACAGCTTGCATACTAGTTGGTGAGCCACTTAAGGTAGTCAGTTTGAGGGCTTATGAGAGGGGTGTGTCCTAGGCCTTGCACCTCTTAACAGATGCCAAGTCTGTGCTGCTGGGAGGCACTTATCACTGTTTGCAGTCCACAGTGGAGAACACGGTCCTGGTGTCAGGTGGCTTATGGAGTTTATGCCAGAGGTGGTAGTACAGGGGTTCTCAAACTGGGGGTCAGAACTCCTCATGAGGTTATTACATGAGGGAGTCACAAACTGTCAGCCTCCACCCCAAACCCCACCTTGCCTCCAGCATTTATAATGGTGTTAAATATGTAAAAAAAAGTGTTTTTAATTTATAAGGGGGGCACACACAGAGGCTTATTAGGTGAAAGGGGTCATCAGTACAAAAGTTTGAGAACCACTGATAGTACTTCTCTTAACTTTTATCCCAGTGGTCAGATCATTCACCCAGGATGCAGAGACACAGGTTCTGTTTCCCCCTCTGCCTGACAGGGAGAAGAGCCCTGTTCAAACCCTACCTCTCAGGAGAGTGCCCTAACCATTAGCCGATGGGACATTCTGATGGGGGGCTCCCAGTTGAAGCTGTTCCCTGTTCCAAACCTAATTTTTACAAGGTGGAACTGGACCTTAGGTCTCCTACTTCCCAGGCGAATGCGCTAACCACTGGACTGAAAGTTAAAGGAGGCAACACTACATGTCTGGCCAGATGTTGATCAGGGCCTGAGCTGGTAGGCCTGCTCTCAGCATGCCTAAACAGATTGGGTCCTATAGGGAAGCTTGGGGAAAGATAGGCAGAGGAATGCCTCTTTCCCCAGTTTGTGGATCGCAATGGGGATTAGGTAGGAGACAGGCCCTTGGGCACCTAGAGTAAAGCAGCAGTGCGCATGTGCAGAGGCAGGAACTTTTGACAGAAATTTAGGTGCTGAGTGAGTTTAGGCACTTACAAAGTTGCAGCTGCTGAACAGGGGTTTTGTGGATCACAGTGGTACCTAAAACTGGGACTTGGCACCTAAATCCCTTTGTGGATCTGAGCCAAAGAACCAGACAGTAACTATTCGAGTGAGAATCAGTCTCTCAATCTATTTCTCCCCACCCCATCTCAGACAAGTTTTCATCTTCACACACTGGGAGACAGCTAATTTGTTGCATTTCACTAGAAGTACCTCCTAGCTTTAGCTGTGCTACTATCACACTTCACTACTTAGTCAATATCTTAGACAGAAATAAAGAATGGTTTCCTTTCTGCTCTGGGTATGGTTGGAACAGCAGCATGCTGCAACATGGTCTAACTCCCTTAAGCCTAGGGAATGGCAAGAAACGCTGTTCCCTACAATGCACTTCTTGGACAGATCATCCGGTTACTAGATGTCTCTTGAAACTATGGCAGTTTCCACTTGGGTTCCTGCTTCCAGCATGAGACAGAGTGAAATCCACTGAGGTGGGGTCACCTGTTCTCCAAAGACATTCAGCTATTGAGGCTAGTGTGCAAGAACCAGGATTATTTTAATGTTCTCATGTTGTGCTCACACATCTTTGAAAGTTTTAAAAGCTAGTTTAAGACATTCCTAGGTGCTTCCAGACATGAGCTATATTTCACAGCACATGCATTCTAGGTTTCTGAACTACCTGCTCTATTTATACCAAGACTTTTTAAGCACAAGATTTGCTGCCAGTAATTGATGGATCAATGATTGACAGCTTTCAGTAACCGGCATTTATTATCAAAGTCATACCGTATACATCTGTAATGTCAACAAGATGCCACAACTACAAAAAAGATTGTGCACATTGCAGTTTCAATGCAAAACAGTAAAATGCAAATCCATTTGTTAAAAAAAGTAATTAAAATTACTCCAGAAAGCAACTGAATTTTTGTAATGTCTTTACATCCAGTCAAATTAAAATGGTTAACAAGAAAAATACAAATTCAAAAGATCTGGTATCAGTGTTTAAAAAGGCAACTAATTTAAGCATTTCTATCAATTCGCACATCAATTTCCCTGCCACGAAGCTGTATCCCATTCATCATCCGGCAAGCTCTCTCAGCCACTTCTGGGGACTCAAATCTAACAACACCACAACCTTTGGACTTCCCATTCTCCATCTTGATGTCTGCGTACAGCACGTGACCTGCAAAAAAAGGGGTTGTGTTTAGTGTAATGAAATTACTGCATGAAGCTCGATACCTAACCAGATTCCTACATGAAATGATCTTGTGATTAAGACTCTGAAAGGTCTCCAATAGAGCATTCCAAATACAGTGATAAAAAGATGTACATTTAGAACATATTTTGGAGTCAAATGCAGCAGAAACATTTCAGGTGTGAAGTATCAGAGGGGTAGCCGTGTTAGTCTGAATCTGTAAAAAGCAACAGAGGGTCCTGTGGCACCTTTGAGACTAACAGAAGTACTGGGAGCATAAGCTTTCGTGGGTAAGAACCTCACTTCTTCAGATGCAAGTAATGGAAATCTCCAGAGGCAGGTATATATCAGTGTGGAGATAACGAGGTTAGTTCAATCAGGGAGGGTGAGGTGCTCTGCTAGCAGTTGAGGTGTGAACACCAAGGGAGGAGAAACTGTTTCTGTAGTTGGATAGCCATTCACAGTCTTTGTTTAATCCTGATCTGATGGTGTCAAATTTGCAAATGAACTGGAGCTCAGCAGTTTCTCTTTGGAGTCTGGTCCTGAAGTTTTTTTGCTGTAAGATGGCAACCTTTACATCTGCTATTGTGTGGCCAGGGAGGTTGAAGTGTTCTCCTACAGGTTTTTGTATATTGCCATTCCTGATATCTGCCTTTGCATGTCAGCGGAAGCATTCTATGTATAGGTCCAGACTGTCATTTCGACCCTCAGGAGGACTCCTTGGTGTTCACACCTCAACTGCTAGCAGAACACCTCACCCTCCCTGATTGAACTAACCTCGTTATCTCCACACTGATATATACCTGCCTCTAGAGATTTCCATTACTTGCATCTGAAGAAGTGAGGTTCTTACCCACGAAAGCTTATGCTCCCAGTACTTCATTTCAGGTGTGATTGACTATAAAGGACTGTTCTCAAAATTAAACAATTTGCCTCACTTAAGATATTTGATTGGAATCTGTTTCTCTTTCCACTGATCTACCCCTTTCAAGCATTTCCCAGTTTTAAGAAGATGCAGCTTGACACTCAGTTTTGAGGGAGCCAGACAAGACTTGCCCCCCTTTTTAAGGAGTTCACAGGAATGGTGCATTGATGCTCCTCTCTATTTTGTAGTGAAGGCCACAGTGCAGTATTATTGTTATTCACTGATGGAACTAACAAGGAGTCAGCATATGGGACTAACTATAGGTAAGTAAAACTCAAACTCAAACAGCTTCATATCTGGCATCCCCCTCCCAAGATATCCTTACAAAGCCATTCCAGCAAAATACATGAGCCACATCATTGTAAGATTAATCTGTTGGATTGATCTACCCACATCCAGAAATCCTTCCAGCACAGCAGGGAAAATGTGACAATTAACTGAATGGTTCTAAACTTAATTTGTGTTCTGAAATATTTCTACATGTAAGGCATATCATCTGTGCCAGCAGTTCTCAATCTTTTCCTCTACATAATAAGAGGAAGAATTTCTGACTCTGCCTCCCATCTAGTCCAAAAGACAAGTTCTTCTGGACGTACTTGAGACCTGCCACCCTCTCCATGTCGAGACCCCATGATGTACATAATGAACTCTTGTAAATGAAGCCATTTCCTCCTTTCACTTTAGTGTTACATTACTGGAGATGATTTAAAGATTAAAGGAATTTGGTTACATTTCAACTTAATCTTTTATTGGATGAATCTGGTAAGAGACAGGACTAGAGTTTTAAAGTGAAGAAGAGTCATGGAATGTTGGTATTAACCGATAACCAGCAAGTGGCATGCTGGGCTCATGGCTCAACGCTACAGGAGACCGTCTCTATTTTAGTATTGAGAAGGTTTGGGGCTTATTTACACTAAAGTTTCCCATTAGAGGGGTACTTCGAATGGTCTGATCTATTAAACCCCTGTAAGAAACGATTATTTGCAGTTACTGGTAGGGATTGGATTACTAGTAAGCCTGATGTACCTAGGCAGTCTCCAACTACTGCAAGAAAGATGTACAATTATTGCATGTTACTTTTGGTGGAGAGTATTGCCACTAGAAGGCACAATTATTGGGAAGGATAAAAACCTGACACAGGTGAGGACTGTGCAACAAGCATTTATTCAAAATACAGGTTTTTGCTAATATCTAATATTTTCCTAGGTTCGTATGAAGTTTTGGTTAAGTAGTACAGGCAGCAGTTGAAGTTATGATTCAGAAAGAGAATTTCTGATATGTTACATAATGATTTTGTCATACAGTAAGTTGTTTGGAGGTTCTTCAGTAGTATAAAGTAACTTACCACACTCATTAAATTTGTCCTTCAGCATTTTCCATGTGAAATCAAAAGGAAGCTGGAGAAAGAAAGCAGTCACTCACTGAGAATCTGTTCCATAGTTAATCAATATAATAATAAAGAGTTGCTAGCACCGAAGTATAAAATGCATAGAACACATAGCATTGCACTGTCCGCACCTACAGGTGTGGAGGGTTGTGTCCAGTTAGTAGCAATTAAATGAAAGATTTTTCTACTGAGACTTTATAACTGTCCCGTGCAGCATTAATACATTTGATGGAGACTACACAAATACTTAAGATAGTCTAACTGAAGCCATCAAAATGTGCAACAACTTAGTACTAGCATTTCTTCATCCTCTAAGCACCAACACAAGAGTTCTGTGCAGTTATTTAGATTATGAAAGGGTTACTCACATTTCTCACAAATATCTGGCAGGCTTTTCTGGCCACCCCAGCTGCAGGTCCTCCGGTTCCTCCAAGAGTGCCTGCAAAACTGCCTGCGAAGTTTCCACGATCCATGTCCATTGTTCTTTCAAAACTGCTTCCCATTGCAAGTCCCATCCGATCTATACCTGCCCCCATTCCCTGCCCCATGGTAGGCCCCATTCTCTCCATATTAGTGGCCCCCATGCGATCCAATCCCATTCTGTCCATACTAGTGGCCCCCATGCGATCCAATCCCATTCTGTCCATACTAGTGGCCCCCATGCGATCTAGTCCAGTTGGCATTCTATCTATAACTTGACCCATTCCAGTTCCCATTCCAGCAGGTACCATACGATCCATACTTAGACCCATCCTATCCATGCCAGAACCCATGCGATCTACTCCTGAGCCCATTCTGTCCATAGTGGTACTAACACGATCAATAGCAGTACCCATTCTATCAATACCAAAACCTATTCCAGAACCCATTCTTTCTATACCAGAACCCATTCGCTCAATGGTTGGGCCCATTCTGTCAATGCTGGAAGCTATGTGGTCTATGCCCAGAGGGGCCATTCGATCAATTCCTGGGGCCATTCGATCTACATTAGAACCCATGCGATCCAAAACAAGACCCATTCGATCTATTTCAGACCCTACTCTCTCCATCCCATGTCCCATCCCAGAAGGTATTCTTTCTATTCCCGCACCCAGACGATCAATGCCGGGTGCCATCCTCTCAATTCCAGGAATGCTGGCACTTCCACCTAGAACACAATACATTAAGATGTCATTACCTGTGATCGTGTGAAGAGGATATTAAATTTGATGCACCTGGATATTCTTGATGTTTGAAACTGTACAATTTGTTAGTGTACAGTAGTGTGTGTATTCTGTAGTTGCAGATTCTGAAGCAGAACTGTGCTTGAGAACCTAGGGCGTTTTGTTTTTTTTATGAGAAGTCAAGTTTCTAGCTCTTACAAATAAAGCTTTCAAATGTGAACCAAGTGTAAAGAGATGCAGCGTTTGAAGCCGGCAAATTCAAGAGAACAGTTGTTGGATTTGTGTTCACAGCTCACATCAACAATTTAAGTGTAATTTCAGCTGGCAAAATGTAAGCCTGCTCAAGCACTAGCAGATATTGGGGTTGGGCAGTGAGGTTGCTAGTTGCTGGGAGTAAACTGAGTTCAAGACCCTTCTCCCAAAAGGATCGGAATAGACTCTGCTTCTGCCAGCCAGAAGTGGTAAAGAGATGCAAGCCAAGAGTTTTAGCTTTCTCCTGGTGCCAAAACCAACAGATTCCAGTGCAATTATTCACTGCCAAGGCAAAAGCCTGCAGTATATTTAGCTTTTTAATGTGGAGAGAAGCAAAAAAATATTTTAACTATTTCTTTGATTTTAGTGTACTGATCGTATCATTTCCATGTATTCCTCCATTTCTGAACACTCCTAAATCTGCTACAGAATTGTGTCCGTTACAGAAACCAGATAATTTGGGTGTCACTTGCTATGGAATACAGGGCCTCATTAGTTGAGTTTATAGAGAACTAAATTACTTTTTAAAGTTCTGTATGTTGCCAAGTGTATATTAGGGTTGCAACCAAGGCCTAGTTTTGTCACCAATAATTTATGCTTGGAAAATCTGTTTGGCCTGAAAAGCGTCAGGTTTATTGTTAACACTAGTGACAAGTTTTCTACAAACAACAGGAGTATAATTTCAGTTACCATCCATGTCTAAAGTTTCTTTGAGCACATCTAGCCCCAAAAATCAGCTATGCCACTCCAAAACTTTCCCTC
Source organism: Trachemys scripta elegans (assembly GCF_013100865.1). Taxonomy (NCBI): domain Eukaryota; kingdom Metazoa; phylum Chordata; order Testudines; family Emydidae; genus Trachemys; species Trachemys scripta. The sequence goes on along the minus strand of NC_048319.1, from coordinate 14,355,100 downwards.
ATCTCCTTGAAAAGATGTGCTAGAAAGCAAGCTGTGATTAACTTAACAATTGTTTGACTTTTGGCAACTGTCTGAGCAGGATTAGGCATTATATTATGCATTTGTGTGAGCATGCTGCCATCTATTGAGCAACTGTAGCTTAACAAAGCACATATGGTATTTATACTGCTGACAGCCGACATCTTCAGCTCATGCCTAGGGAGTAGTGTCAGATAGCAGGTGTTTTATTATGAAGGGATAAGCGCTTGGTATTTAAATGTTGCATGCTCATTTGTATCTTAAGACATTTGAACCCCACTGTGACTCAAAGGGGAAAAAAGGCATGTTTGGGCTCACGCTCATTTACAACTTCCCAATATTTCTGAAGAATGATTATGTACGAGATGCTGATGTAGTCTGACATTTTTGCAAACAGTGCTGACATCATAGTACACCACAAAATTTGAACAGTAATAAAAGGGCCTGAAGTTTATTTGGTCTCTCTTTCTGGGCTTGAGGTGCAAATGTGGTACAGATAGCACAACGTGCCGGGGAATGGTTCTCCCTGAAGCATTTTAGACATCCGATAGGTGCGTGAGATGCCAGCTGCACCGCTTGAATTAGTGTTTCTTCACACTGGGATCGTGCATACTGAACAATAAAGCTGCCTTTAAATTTACAATCCAATCTAAATCTAAACTAAACATTCTAAAAACTGACTACTAACTATAAAACTTCAACTAACATAACCTAAGGTAAAGGCAGTACATAGGTGGATCAGAGTGGTTCAAATCCTTTCACTGATGTGGTTAGCAGGTAGATTTTAAACAACATGAACTAATTTAAAATGAAGGTTGGTTACTTGTAACCAGAGTTCTCTGACAGCAGAAAAACTAGGGTATTTTCATTTGGACTCCACAGGAATAGGGAAAGGGTGTTGGGGTGTGAATATGCAGAGTCCATCTCAAAGAACTCCAATTACAAGTAACCTATCTTAATTTCTTCAAGTCTCCTCTGCGTATTCCCACTCTTGGGACAGTCTGGCAACCAACACAGTAAATTGGATGGAGCGATGTGGAGTTCTACTTGCACAAGGATTGGAGTACCGATCTACCACGCTGGGACTGGATGCCATATCCAATGCATAATATGTTATGAAAGTGTGAAATGATTTCCATATTCCTGCTCTGTATATCTCAAAATAAGGGGAATGTGTTTATAAAAAAAAAAAAAAAGTAGATTCTACTAGAGCCATAACAATGAGCTCTAAATGGACTAGGATGGACACTCTAAATGGACACTCAAAAATCTCATTGTTATATCATTAGAAAATATAGAACGGTTGTCCATGTGAGGATGGAAAGCGGATATTGCTAATAAGTGAGAACTAATTGCCAAACCCTGATGTTTTAGGTGCAGTAAGTTATCCACGAGATGCTTAATTGAAGACTGCATTGGCAAAAGACCAGATGGAAAAACACTTCCACTTCAACATGGTGGAGGACTTTCTACTATTCAACAAGTCATTTGCTTGGAGCAAGTTCACAGGCTTGTCTGGGATTTTAGCCATAGAGCATCCAGGCTGTTAAATTAAGTTCCTGCCCATAGGTTTGGGTGCAACAGCTGACTGTGATCTTACAAGATTAAGTCTAGGTCCAATAGAAACAAAATCAGAGCCTCCAGTGACAGATCCAGGGGAGCGGGGAACCAGTGCTGCCGGAGCCTCTCTGGGGCTATTAACATAGATGGCATGATCCAGTTTGATCTTTAGCAACACTAAGTGGAATTGGGAAAACATAGTAGGGTTTATCCAGGGTATCAGGAAAGTGTCTGATGGAAATGGGACTGCCACCTGGTAGATAGAAAATTGATGGCATTTCCTGTTGGGTTTTGGTTGCAAGTAGACCTATGTGAGGATTCCTCCACTCTGGAAAATGCATCTGGTCAGAGAGACCACTCATGAGGACTCGTAAATGATCCACTTTGGCAGTCTGTCCACTCATTCTGTGCCCTAGAAGGTAAGAGGCTTCAAGAATGAATGAACTGGCGTGCCAATATTCCAATGCCGAACTGCCTCGACACAGTGGGGAAGAGCAAGCTTTTCCCTGCCTGTTGAGGTAAAACATTGCCACTGTGTTGTCAGAGAACAGACTTTTCCACTGACAGGCTAGGCAGACAGCCTGTAGGTCCCTGATGTTGATATGTAGAGCGAGGTCCCCTTGAGGGACATAAAACCTGCGTATGGAGGGGAACAGATGAGCCGCTCACCCCAGGGCAGACATGTGCATCAGCAAAGATTGAGGGTGGACAAAGGCAACGCCTGCACAAACACTGACTGGGTTCGTTCACCAGTCTAGAGAAGTCAATACTCAAGAGGGCACATTTAGTGGAGTCCCGATGTTGAAGATTTGATGAATAAACAGAGGTCAGACATCTCTGAAGAGTCCTGAGATGTAGGCTGGCATGCTGGACTATGTATGTGCCATATGCGCCAGCACCTCATACAGTTTTGAGCTGTTGTGGGTAAGCACTGAGATCAGCAACAAGGGATCGAACCGTTTGGAACCTTATATCGGGAAGGAAAGCTCTAACCTGAGTAGAGTCCAGCACTGCTCCTATGAACTCTATCCTCTGATCTGGGCAAAGAGCTTTTTCTAAATTGATCAGCAGACCCAGGGTTTTACAAATTGACTACATGAGAGATAGACTGGACAGTACCTGAACCTTGGACTGGCCTCTGACTAGCCAGTCATCCAGCTCAGGGTAGACTTGTACTCGGAGCATCCTCAGAAAAGCAGCTACCACTATCATACCTTTTCTGTCAAGTATCAAAGGGGTAGCGGTGCTAGTCTGGATCTGTAAAAGCAGCAAAGAGTCTTGTGGCACTTTATAGACTAAGAGACGTATTGGAGCATGAGCTTTCCTGAGTGAATACCCACTTTGTCGGATGATGCATCCGACAAGTGGGTATTCACCCACGAAAGCTCATGCTCCAATACGTCTTAGTCTAGAAGGTGCCACAGGACTCAACAAGCTGCTGAAAGAACAGGAGTACTTGTGGCACCTTAGAGACAAACAAATTTATTTGAGCATAAGCTTTTGTGGGCTACAGCCCACTTCCTACTGTATTTTCCACTGCATGCATCCGATGAAGATATATAGACAGACAGAGAGATACACACACACACACACACACACCTTGAAACAATGGGTGTTACCATACCCACTATAAGGGGATGATCAGTTAAGGTGAGCTATTATCAGCAGGAGAGAAAAAGAACTGTTTGTAGTGGTAATGAAAATGGCCCATTTCCAGCAACTGACAAGAAGATGTGAGGAACTGGGGGGGCGAAGGAGGAGGGAGAGAGAGAGAGAGAGAAGCATGGGGAAATAGTTTTACTTTGTGTAATGGCCCATCCACTCCCAGTCTTTATTCAAGCCTAATTTAATGGTGTCCAATTTGCAAATTAATTCCAATTCAGCAGTCTCTTGTTGGAGTCTGTTTTTGAAGGTTTTTTTTGTTGTAATATTGCGTCTTTTAGGTCTGTAATCGAGTGGCCAGGGAGATTGAAGTGTTCTCCAACTTGTTTCTGAATGTTATAATTCTTGACATCTGATTTGTGTCCATTTATTCTTTTATGTAGAGACTTTCCGGTTTGGCCAATGTACATGGCAGAGGGGCATTGCTGGCACATATCACACTGGTAGATGTGCAGGTGAATGAGCCTCTGATGGTATGGCTGATGTGATTAAGTCCTATGATGGTATCCCCTGAATAGATATGTGGGCAGAGTTGGCAATGGGCTTTGTTGCAAGGATAGGTTCCTGAGTTAGTGTTTTTGTGTGTGGTTGCTGGTGAGTATTTGCTTCAGGTTCGGGGGCTGTCTGTAAGCAAGGACTGGCCTTTCTCCCAAGATCTGTGAGAGTGATGGATCGTCCCTTCAGGATAGGTTGTAGATCCATCCTATGACTGTGTGCAGAATGCACACATGTAATCACTTGAACCACTCAGTTTGGGATACCTCCCATACATGTAGTTTCTCAAAAGGCATGGTTTCAAATACATTTTAGGGAGTACTTTTGACTAAATTTTAGTCAAAGTTGCAACTAGATTCTCATACCACAGCAGAAGAGATTATTCCAAACCTTACTTGTCACTATTGTAAGCACAATTCAGATGAATAGCGCATAGCACAAATACAGCCTTTGTTTGCTTACCTATTCCCCTGTCCAGGGTGTCTCCAAAACTACGAGACATTCCCATCTCATTTCTTCCAAAGTCTCTGTCAAATCCTCCACCCATCGCACGATCCATCTCTGCAGAAAGTATTAATTTAGTAAATTTCCAGGACAACTTAGACATCCTGAAGAGAACATGTCTCTTGTAATATTTTAGCAGGTGAACTGTGAAACAAGTGTTTTTGCCATGTATTGCTTCTTTGAGATACAGACCCACACACACACGGAGGCTTTTTGTGTGTTTTTTTACACACACACACACACACACACACACACACACACACACACACACACACAGAGAAATTTCAGATCCTTGTACTTCCTTTTCCTAGTGGAGATTGGCAAGGTGTTTGGAGGACCTGTATCTATGGATTACATAGGACTAACCTAAGCTCCTGCTCTGTCCCTTAACAGAACATCAACACTCCTCTCTCAACCTATTTACAATGATGAGGAAGCCAAACCTTTTCAGGTACAACTGTAATATCACTCTATCCAGGTCCTCCCAAGAGCTAGCCAAGATTTCCTCAAAGTTAGGATTTAATATTTCAGTGTTAGAAAGTGGTCAGGAAAAGCTCTGGAAAGTTTAGGCTGTTTTATACCCCATAAGAGCAAACAAGTGTTTATTTTTAAATGTGAATCTGCAAGGGAAAGATTGATTGTGATCATTTTTGCTTCTTCATGATGAATAAAGAAAGGCTGAATCAGTTTTCAAAACTCAAGGGTTTTCCTAATTTTAATTTACATGTGAAGGCAAGGTCTTATCCATCCCAGAAGACTAGGGAACTGAGTAAAAAGGACTATCACAAGTGAAACCTGAGCAATTGAGAGGGGAAAGGAATTTTAATCAAGCTGGTTGGAACTGTCTGTTGGCATCTTTAACTGAAATGTTTAACAAGTGGAAAATGAGATCTTTGTTGAAGATGCATCACTCCCATTTAGACAAGAAAAGATTGAGAAAACTCCAGTTTTTTCCAGGGAGACCTACAGCAAAAGTTAAACTTGACACCGCGGTTACGGCTAGTGGTAAAAACAAGCAAAAAAAAAAAATAAAGCTTTCAGGTTCTCTTTACACAATATAAAGGAAATGTGTTCTTTTCCTTTCTTTTGTAGGTAGCCTTAAAGCATATGATGCTCCAACAGGATTACCAATCATTACTAATTCAATTAGACCATCCAAATTGGGGGGGGCGGGGAGGGAAGAGTTCCATGACAAGACATTCACTGAGGCTGGGGATCTATAATGTAGGAATCAGTGCCTCACCACTCATTCTGCCCATATTCATTCCAGATGGAAAGCGACCCAGGTTGTCCATGCCACCAAAAGGACCCTCCATCCCTGAAACAAAGTATAGTATCTCTAAGATAAAGGTGACATTAAAAAGTGCATTTCAAATAAGTCACCACACTAGATCAGAATGTGTTATTCCACCTATTTACTCTTTGGTAATATTGCTAGGAATATTCTAGGAAAAGCAGCCACATGTAAAATGCCATCTCAAAACGGTACACCTTGGAGGCATAAGGGAATGTTTACAAAATTAAAACTAGCATTAACAAAGAAATTCTTTGTAACCGAACAGTTCAATTTAGTCTCAAGATGTAATAAGGCCACAAGCCCATGCTCTAACTTTTGTAAATATCCAGCAGCAGTCGTTAAGAGTCATAAGTGGTTAACATCTTGGTTTATATTTCATCTGAAGATCTCACCCCTCAAGGAGCACAATACCTATTAGCACAACATATGGCAATTTATTACTGCTTTAAAAACAAGCATCACTACTGACTCAGTGACTGCTTCCAAGTAAACAAATGCTTATCTGGCACTATTCTCCCTAAATTAAGATATTTCCAGGGAGATGTCAGCCTACATAAAATGTTAGCTAATACCAAAGACAGATAAAGATATATCTATATATGAAAAAGCTATTTGCATTTCAGAACTGCATGTACAGTAGCTTACCTCCCATTTTATTCATTCCAAAGCCCATGCCTTCCATTCCCATTCCTCAAAATAAAAAAAGAAAGCTTTATTTACAGATGGAATTATACATGCATACAATCAGTCTGATGTTTGAGCTTCTCAAGTTACTTTGCAGGAATGGGGACTTAGATTTTGGTTTAAAAGCTTATACTGAGAAAAGTAGTGAATGAGCGGATCTACTAACAAGAGCTCTTTGGGGGAGTAGATGACATGGAATCCTTTCTAAAGGACAAAACAGCAGAAAAATCATGAGCTTACACAAATTGAAAGTTGTTAGATATGCAACTTCTCAATTGGTTCATTCACAGTAGCATGTAATGAATCCAGCATTCATTTTCCAGACAACTTAGAATTATGGATTCTAAATGGAGGTCAAATTAACAGTTACTGATGTTTGGTATCTAGTAGGAAGCCACAAATCACTTATGAATCATGACAATACTTTGAAATGTAACACCTTCAGGTATCGGACTTGGAACTTGTGTGTTCTATTTTGACAAGAAGCATTATAGCCTCAGGTGAAGTGCCACTTCCCTATTGGACATAAAAAGAAAAAGCCTGACCCAAGCACAAACAATCCCACCTCAGAATATTACCATAGAGGAACACTGATAAGAGGGAACACTGTATCAAGTAGTTCAAGGGCTAAATGTAGATTTCTGAAATCAAAAGGCTTTCCAAACTCATTAAGAAGTTTTCAACAGAAGACTACTTTGAAAGTTTAACATCCCCTTGTACTATTTGCTCCTAGTGTACAAGAACCAGAAAATGAGATATGTACTAGACAAGGGGTTCCCAAAGCGTGGTATATGTACCACGGGTGGTATGTGAGCTTGATGTTCCAGCCATTTATTTAGAATTTAAGGTGGTACATGAACCAATAGAATTTAAGGTGGTACATAAATCCATTCTAGTTTGGATCATCAAGGAGGAAAAATACTTACTTTAGCGGTTTGGATTTTTTGAAGCATGTTTTGGGTTGTCTTTACTGGAAAGACAGCAACCCTAAGGTCATATGAAAAGCTAGGAAAAAGACTTAATGAAGCATACACACAGTAAGAAGTGTGATTTTCTTACCCCCAGGTCCCATGTTGGGCATTCCCATGCCTTTGTTTAAATGATTTGCATCAATAGGCTGACCTCCTGGTCCTAATCCCATGCCAATACCACCAAGCCCATCTAGAGAAAAAAGTAATTTATTTTTTTTTGGCACAGATGATAGCAAGCTTTGTTCTTCAAGTGACAAAATTACTATTTTGTTCTGAAGATCTCAGTGGATTCCCACTCTTGGTTCTGTATTTCTAGCACTTAAGTGTGAACTCTCAAAGCTCTGAAGTTGGATCTAAAATAGCGATGATAGGTGGTGTGATACCACCTCTCTCTACTTCCGCAAGCATCTCCCTCCCTCTCCCCATTTAGGTACTTTCAAAGGTCAGCCCTTTAAAGCTGAAAGTCTTCTAAACAACAAGATGGAAAAAAGAATGAACGTTTACTTTTGGATGATGGAGGATAAGAAATGAGTCAATATAAAAGTTAACACCCCTCAGTTTGAGATCAGTGGGAATCCAGTGGGGAACATCTCATCCTTTTTAGAGTATTGTTCTTGATCATTCAATAGCCAAAATAAGGAAACAGCCAACTTCCGTCCCACATACAGATGCACTTACTAGGGATTGTAGATGCATCCCTGTGGATACTTAAATGCTATACAGTCCAAAGCACAAAGCCAGCCTCCTTCCTTTAAAAGGCATGATGTTTCCAGACACCATCTTGACCTTCCCTTGACCCAGAACTGATTGAGGGATCCCCAAACCACAGAGGCTAACCCTTCCTGGTGCCTTGAGTATTAGGGAGTACCTGGAATAAAAGCCCTTCCCCACCTCACCTAGCAACATTAGCTTTATGGCACCATTCCTACAGTATAGCAAACTGAACTGCAAGCTAAAAATTCAAGGTGTTAGTTTTAAAGAAACTTACGAGGAAGCTGTTGAGGTCGTTCTGGAGGGAAGAAGTCCCCCTTTGGAAAGGCTCGCTCATCCTGAAAACAGTTAAACAGTGTTAAACCCCACACGCGAGATTACTGGCAGCACCTTTTAATGGAACCAACACTCTGAAAGCTATGACAATTCCTGGCAAACAACATCCATAACTGTACTATGGACTTACTGCCAAGTAGGTAATTCATAAATATGGCCATTTCCTGACGTTACGTTTTGGGGGATTACCCAAGAAGAGAATTCTCTATGGGCAAGGCACTGGCACTTTGGCCTCCTCAATGCAGCTTGAGAAATAGCAATAGGGGAAACTTGGAAATCTGGATTTAGCTACACTAACAAGATCAAATGTATTTAAATAGTTTAGGTGCTTGCTGATGGCGTAAATAAAATTATTTTAACCTGCACTAAAGCATTCTGTTAAAGCAATTGCAGCTGTCCTCAAGAGTGCTCTACAAACAGCGATCCTATCCATAAGACAGATATGTATCAGTAAACAAAATGTTACTCCAGCTTTGAGTGATGAAACTAGTTCAAAATCCAGATTCATTTGATCCTTTGTCTCTGTTATGCTGCCACACCACCATTCTATGGTAGCTGCTTGTGTTTCCTATATGCTTAGGCTGGGTTTGAAGCAGCAGCACGATGGTGAAGAGTTCTGAGTGCTTAACCAGTCTGATGACCTCTCACATTTCATCCTACAAACTAAATGTGATGAAAATGCTCACAGTTGCATTTCCGTTTCTCTCCTTGCCTTCCCCTGCCACACCAGATTAACACATTGCTTGGTTCTCAACTTGTGAGTGTTCAATGGACCAGCCATAAGGTATCCAACACAAGTTCTGATATCACATTACACAGTAAGAGAACTGAATATACTTACCATTTTTACATGCATTGGTCTGTCAAAAAGCAGCTGCCCGTTGAACATTGCTAATACTTAAGTTAAGGATTTTTTTTCAAAATGTTAGTCCAAAAATCTTACTGCTAAAAAGAACTTAAAGTTAACAGCAGTACAGCTTCAAATGTCTGGCAGTGTATCAGCCCCACCCTACAGCAGGGAGGCTCTTAAGCAAAACAGGCAGACATGGAATAAATAACTGGTAACTCGTGTATCAGTAACAGGTTAAGAGATAGGACACAAAGGGTAGGAATAAGTTTTCATAGAGGAGAGAGATAAATACTAGAGTCCCCGGCAAGGATCTGTACTGGGACCAGTGCCGTTCAACAAATTCATAACTGACCTGGAAAAAGGGGTAAACAGTGAGGTGGCAAAGTTTGCAGACAAAAAATTACTCAAGTCCAATACTGACTGTGGAGAGTTACAAAGGGATCTCACTAGACTGGGTGACTGGCAATAAATGGCAGATTAATTCAATGTTGATAAATACGAAGTAATGCCCACTGGAGGTAGACATCTTACAGCAAAAAAACTTCAGGACCAGACTCCAAAGAGAAACTGCTGAGCTCCAGTTCATTTGCAAATTTGACACCATCAGATCAGGATTAAACAAAGACTGTGAATGGCTATCCAACTACAGAAGCAGTTTCTCCTCCCTTGGTGTTCACACCTCAACTACTAGCAGAGCACCTCACCCTCCCTGATTGAACTAACCTCGTTATCTCCACACTGATTTATACCTGCCTCTGGAGATTTCCATTACTTGCATCTGAAGAAGTGAGGTTCTTACCCACGAAAGCTTATGCTCCCAATACTTCTGTTAGTCTCAAAGGTGCCACAGGACCCTCTGTTGCCCACTGGAAAACAATCCTAACTATACAAACAAAATGATGAGGGGTACATTAGCTTTTATGACTCAAGAAAGATCTTAGAGTCATTGTGGATAGTTCTCTGAAAACACCTGCTTAATGTGCAGCAAAAAGTCAAAATGGTTAATGTTAGGAACCATTAGGAAATGGATAAATAAGACAGAAAATACCTTAATGCCACTATATACATCCATAGTACGCCCACACCTTGAATACTGCATGCAGTTCTGACTGTCCCATCTCAGAAAAAGGTATTAGAATTGGAAGAGTACAGAGAAGGGCAAAAGTGATTAGAGGTATCGAACTACCACATGAGGACAGATTAAAAAGACTGACTGTTCAGTTTAGAAAAGAGTCGACTAATGGAAGAAACAATTAGACGTCTATAAAATCATGAGTGTTGTGGAGAAAGTCAATAAGTGTTATTTACCATTTCACATTACACAAGAACCCAAGAGTCACCCAATGAAATTAACAGGCAGCAGGTTTAAACATAAGGAAATACTTCTTCACACAACCTGTGGAACTCATTGCCAGGGGATGCTGTGAAGCGCAAAAATATAGCTGGGTTCATGGAGGATAGGTCCATCAATGGCTATAAGCCAAGATGTTAAGGAGCACACCACTGCTCTCTGGGTGTCTCTAAACTTCTGACTGCCAGAAGCTGGAACTGGATGACAGAAGATGGATCATTCAATTATTGCCCCATTCCGTCCATTCCCTCTGAAGCATTGGTCTGACCCAGGATGGCCATCCTTGGTATCCCTCCCTGGAACTTAAAATCCATCAGTTGAAGCTTCAAAAGTATCTTAATCAGTGGTTTTTGGTTGGGAAATATTAAAGATTATAAACATATTTAATCCTAACCAAAAGAGTCATTAAGACATTATGACAGGTTCAGAGTGGTAACCGTGTTAGTCTGTAGCAGCAAAAAGAACGAGTACTTGTGGCACCTTAAATTTGTAAGACATTACGTATAATTAAAAACTATGCATTTGAAAGGCGAAGACAGTTTAAATTTCTCCAAAATCAACTCTACTCCAGAAACTTTAGCAACTTTGCTCAGTCCTGAAACTCTCAAACTCCGACATGTCCAGTTTGACACATGTACCTCTACTATAAGATGCCATAGTACTTAGTCTTATGTGAACCTCATTCCTGACATACACCCCATTCTAAAAAGGATGAGATGTTCCCCTCTGGAATCCAGTGGTCTCCACACTTTTTTGATCACGCACCCCATAAGTAAAAAATTTTTGAGCACGCATCCCCAATATGTATATTTATGTATAAATTATATACATGTACTACTATACTAATATATTATGTACATTATAAAACAAAAAACATTAAAGGATGAGATGAAAAACAATATTTTAAAAATATGTTTATTTTATTTTATTATTAATGGTACAAAAAACTTTTGCTCTCACTAAAATTTATTATTAATAATTTTTAGTAAGAGCAATGTGATTGAATATGCTTCATTATTTTTGAAAATCTTGGTTTAACACTTGGTGATACAGCGATTCAAAGGTCTGGTTCTAAGTTCAGTTTATTTCACACCTTGGTTTTAATGGCTGTCCTACCTGAAAAAGATGCCTCACAAAGATATGAAGATCCAAATGGAAGAAGTGCATCGTTGACTGCACTTACTAAATTATGATACTCATTTTTCAGTCCCATCCACCAATTATGCAAAGGTTTTTGTTGAAATTCGGCTAGTAAATTTCCATCTTCCCTGATATCAATCAATTGTTCTTGCAAACTAATCAGAAGGTGTTGCATTTTTATATTTTTAACAAATGCGTTCAAAACCCACTGAAACTCTGTTTGGAAGATTTTTAAACAGGTTAGAAAATTCTATTTCCAAGTTTAAGTGTGCAGATATGAGAGTTTTTACAGGTGACACACTTACATCGTTTTCGGCAACAAAATCACATAACGATGGAAACATTTCCAAACATCCGTTTTCAAAATGCTCTCTCCATAGCACGAGTTTCTTTCGAAAAGCAGTTACTTTCTCACTCATTGTTAAAACGTCACCTTTACCTTGAAGGGACAGTTAAGTGTGTTTATTTTTTTGAAAATATCTGCTAAGTAGCATACTACTGACAGCCACTTGTCAACACAGAAAAGGCCAGCAAATTTGGAACACTTGTCTTTTTGTAAAAGAAAAATGCGTAACTCATCTTTAAGTTCGACAACTCTTTTAAGCACTTTGCCACGAGATAACCAATGAACTTCTGTGTGGTACAAAAGGTTTTCATGGTCACTCCCCATCTCATTACAAAGTATTGTAAAGATTCTACTATTTAAAGGTCTTGTTTTTATAAAATTAACCACATCGATGACATCCTGTAGCACTTGTGCACTTCTGGATCCAATTTCTTTGCTGCAATAGCTTGCCTATGAATGACGCAGTGAATTAATTTCACATGTGGTGCTCTCTGTAACCTTACCCTGGAATCCTTTCTTTATTCCAGTCAAAGCAAGCCGCTCCATCAGTGGTTACACTTACACAGTTTTTCCATAAAACATTGTTTTTATTAAAGAAGAAGTCATTTACACAGCTTTCCTTTAGTGGCTCACAAAAAAAGTAGTTCTTCATGTATTTCATTATTGAAACAGAATCTAGCAAATACCATAAGCTGAGACATGTTAGAAACATCTGTATTTTCATCCAACAGTATAGCAAACCTCCCACACTGTGTAATTTGTTCTAATACTTGTTTCTTAGAATCTTCAGCTATGTATTTTATGCGTCTTCCAACAGTATTTGCTGACAAAGGAATGCATTTTAGTTTGTCGCCATATTGTTTTCTGTGTATTATTTCATCCATTTTTACCGTGGCAGGAAGAACAAGTGTTTTCCCCAATGGTATGTGGCTTTTTGTCTTTCGCTATTAAGTAAAAAACCTCAAGAGAGCTTCTAAACATTTATCATTAAGTTTAGTGAAATTTTGTAAAGTACTGGATTGAGTATTGCATGACTTTAAACATCACTGAAAAAATTGTAGGAGGTCTTCATGTTCTGGATGCTTAGTTTTTAAATGTCTTGCTAATCGTGATGGCTTCATTCTATCATTAGCTAATATCTCAAGGCACAATATACACTTAGGGAGAGGTTCATCGTTAACGATAGTGGATGTAAATCCATATTTCAAATAGTCTTCTTGATCATTTCGAATTTTTTTGGCTGACTTCTTGTCAGATCTGATTAGATCGGCATTGTTTTTAACCTCGTAATGTGGCTGATGAAGAGCTCGTACTAGGAGTAGGAGAACTGTCAGCTCTGTCATTTTCTTGTTGTTCGCTTGTGCGCGAGTTATTAGTATTATCTTCAATCCATGGTTTCTTTGCAGGAATCTTTTTAAGCCACTTGTCCATTTTGTGAGGATTAGTTTAGTTAAAACTAGATAATATGATCCATAAATCCACTTAACTGGGCACACGTAAACTGCAATACACCGCAATATGCTGAAAGCGAACGAACGAGTGAGGGTGCCACTGTCAACCCCTCTGCGTTGTGGAACTCCCACTCTTCCCTCAGGACCAGCTCCAGGCACCAGCGTAGGAAGCACGTGCCTGGGGCGGCACACTGTAAGGGGCGGCATTCTGGCCAATCTTAGGGCGGCGCTCCCCCGGCCACCCTTCCCCCCCCTCCTCCCCCAGCGGCGCTCCTCCTGCCTTGCTGCCCTTTTGCCCCGGCGGCACTCCTCCAGCCTTATCACCCTTTTGCTCTGGCAGCACTCCTCCTGCCACGCCCCCACAATAGATCCTCTTGCACATCCCTTGGGGTGCACGCACCCCACTTTGGAGACCACTGCTCTAATCCACCCTCCCATTGTGAGCCAGCTTCAAAACATCATAGCTATCAAATCTCATCTCTCCCCTTTATCTGGATGCCTGATTTGGAAGACAGTACTCTGAATGCTCAGCCTTTAACTGAAAAGTTGAATTGTAAAATTCTTTCTTCCTTTATTTGTTACAAGTGCTCACAGAGAAAAATATGAATAAAAATTTGTTTCCCCTCTGCATCAGGATCACTTGCTTGGCACCTGTGATTATCACATTTATTAGCTGTCTTCCAAGAAAGCAAGGGTAGACAGGACCAGTATAAAAAGCAGGTACGTTTAAAAAGGTCCAGATCTTCATACATCATAAAATAGGGAATGCCACAAACCTTTCTCCCCCAATCTCCCTCACGGGTCATCCATAAAGGGATTTAAAATAAATCCCTCTAGCAAATCCATATTGTGTTTAATTATTAGGTAGACCCAAGAGGCAGCTGTGTATATTCCCAGCCAAAGATATGCAGTATGTTGTTGCAAACTGGAGCCCCTTTCCAATACGTTCTTGTTTCCTCAAGTCAACAGTTTACTTAAGCTAGACAAAAAAAAAACGTTTCATTTACACCCAGGTTTCTTCACCGATTTCCTCAGTGTCTATGACAGGGTGCCAACGTATTACCACGAGGCAAGAGGATGGTGCTTATTTCAATATGAGAGACAGAAGCACTATCAGAGTTTCTTAACTAATGCCAATTCTACTAGTCTGCCATTTGCTTTCACACAAGAAATCAGATGGTACATGATGGACTGGAAGTCTTGTCTGGTACCTAGAAAAACCTAATTTTAGGGGTCTTTGCTTCACTATTGCAGAATTTCTTCAGAAAGGATACATATAGCCTGAACAGCTTCAATAGATTGTTCAAAAGTAACAGTGCCAATCCCACGACTTTTGCCATCTTTGTCTTCTAGTATGTCAGCTCGAACAACCACGCCAGCCATGCTGAACACTTCCTTCAGTTTCTTCCAGCCAACTTTGTAATCCAACTGAAAGAAAAATACAGTTTGAAACATTCTGTAATGTTTCTCCCAACAAGTAGCTACAAATATTGTTTATTGAAAGCTTCCTGAACTAGGTACTACAGATTTGAGAATAAATTCAATAATCTTTGCAAAAATGGCAGAAAGTGTTAACTCAAAAGATAGTCAGCTATGAGAGTTTCAAACCAGAGCCAAGTGAATACAAGCCGTTCACGCATAGTGAGTACCTTAACTCTAGAAGAATCCCGCTGATCAGTATTAGTGACAGAATACCTTTTAACTGAGTTACTGAGTTTTGCTACAGTGTAAGTGCACAGCAAGAAGTATTCTATAATAAAGTGATAGGTTTCTTTATACAGCTAGATGTCATTTTTTAATTTATACTTCGTAATTCTGGAGATTCAGTGCAGGGTGCAGTACTGAGGTGTCATTATGTGGAATGTGCACTTTTTGGCTGTATGTCACGTGAATACTGTATTTCATCTAAGGCATGATACGGTCACCCCTACTCATGTCAGGTATGTAGGCAACATTGTTGTAGCCGTGTTGGTCCCAGGATAGAAGGTGTGTGAGGTCAGATCTTTTATTGGACCAACTTTTGTTGGTGAGAGAGACAAGCTTTCCAGCTTAGACAGAGCTCTTCTTCAGGTCTGGAAATGTACTCAGGGTCACCGCTAAATACAAGGAGGAAAAGATTATTTAGAATAAGTAGTTAACACATTTCAAGGGATCATTCAAGGTAAAGTGGTCCCAATAAATGCACTAAATGCTTATGTGGGTGAAGCCAAACCAATCACCATGCGAGTCTAGAAATGAACTCACACAGGAAAATGATAAAAAAAAAGACAAAAACACCATGTTACCTGTGGGCGAACGCTTTTCACAAAGCGATCACTATCTCTGACCTATTAGTCTACATCCTCAAAGGAAACCTGCACAAGACTTTCAAAAGATGAGCCTAGGAGCTTAAATTCATAAATTTGCTAGACCCTAAAAATCAGGGGCAGAATAGACACTGGTTTTATGGCTTATTACAACAATCTATATTCCACTAACTATATTCCCTCCCCTACCTCCAATGACTGGAGGGGTGTTAACGGACCATTTCACCTTGAATGGTACCTTGAAATGTGTCAACTACTTATTCTAAATAATCTTTTCCTCCTTTTATTTAGCGGTGACCCTGAGTTTCCCACACCTCAAGAGCTCTCTGTAAGCTCAAAAGTTTGAATCTCTTGCCAACAGAAGTTGGTCCAATAAAAGATAATACCTCACCCATGTCAAGTAGTACTTTCCTCAGCAAGTAGTCCAACTGAAGACGACAGGACTAGTTACAGAGTAGGACACTAGATGATCGTGATGGTCCCTTCTGACCGTAGTCTATTAATAGTCCGATTACTCAAAGTAAGTAAATTTGCCAGAATAGAGCCTGATCCCTGGCTGAAAGCTCTTCATTTAGAGAGCAGTACCTAATCCAGTTAAATCCCAAATCTTCTGCCCAGACACCACACTGTACTTACATTTGCAACAAATACTGTACTTCCAAGTCTCCCAGCCTGTAAAGCATGGATAATCTCATTGGGTATGTTGGGATTATTGAGGATGCTGGGTGGTATATTGATCATTCCAGGGCCTCCTGGTCCTGGGCCAATACCCATGCCACCAGCTGCTGCCATGGCCTTCTGCATTGCTCTCCTGGCATGCTCACCATCAGGATCCTGCAAAACGGTAAGAGTAACATGTACAACAAGATGGAAAAACTCACTAAACTCAATATGGACACTACAGAGCCAACACTTTACTCCCAGTAACACATGGGGGTTTAATGGCAAGACTCCCATGATTCAATAATAAAGTCATCAGTAAAAAGTAGTTCATAAGCCCGTATCAGGGCACCACCTCACTGCTTGTTTTAGAAAAAAGTTAATAGGTAAGAGGAACAATCTAATAGTGACTCAAGAATCATACTTGAAAAGCTCAAACTGAATTGAACATGGGTTTCACTGAAAGCTGTCTGAAGGAGCATGAAGGGCAATAAATGACAGCAGATTCCAGATAGCAAGGAGGGAAAACCTACCTACTCAGATACTTGGGATACAAAATTATAAATGCTTAAATGACCTGGAACATTGATTAACAGCAAGCTATATGTGCAAAGGATACTAAATTGAGAGCGTGAATATCAGTGTAGATGGATAACAGGGACCCAGAGAGGCAGGAAATTAAGATTCAGTATAGAATAGAGGCCCTGTCTACATTAGTTTTAGCCACTGGAGCAGTTACACCAATATTGTTGTACTGCTGACTGAGCTCCTTGTGAAGACAAGCCAAAGAAAGCTTCTACTTGAAGAAAATCCAGAAGAGAATCAACATGGGGAAAGCCACAATGAAGAAGATCTATATAGGAGACTGTGGACAGCAAGTTGTAGATACAGGCTTGTGATGCAATATGGAACAAGAGAACTAGTGCACATGTAACCCAAAATTACAGAGGCATAGCAAACTATGCACCAGAGGAATGAGATGTAGTACATGCAGAAAATAATTAAGTGGATTAGGGGACTGGAAAGGTTAATTTGAGAGGAAACAGTTTAAAAAAGCCCAAGACATTCAAAGGCATATAAATGCTCAGTTAAGGTCACCCAAAAGAATATAATTCTGTCTCTAACAGTGACAACTAGAAACAGACAACCTTATCCATTGATTCAAAACCCTGATATTCTATGATTCTAACTGTGCTTTAGTATTCGTGGTAATATTGGTCTTTCACTGGTTTTGAAAGGACTCTTCGGCTTGTAAAATATTACAGAGATGTAGCTAAATCTGTTCCTGAGATACGAAGAGCCAGAAGCATATTGGGAAATTTAATAAAAATGAATCTTAGCTGAGATTTGGAACCCTCAGAGCTATAAAATACCTTGCCTGTTCAGCATAAAAATCTAACTCAGACAAATATGGTGTGTACAGTTTCAGGTGGACTACTTTGGTTTTAGCATTATTAGGGAAAGGTGGTTAAAAAAGACTTACCAGAATAGCTTCAATGTTAACTATAGAAAAGCTTGTTTGTCTCAATAATGACTTGGCTACCTACTAAAGAATACTTGTACAGTCAGACTTCAAGGAGGGCAAGAACACTTTTCATTTGATGATCTCAAAATGTTTTAGAGGACAAGTATCATTAGCACCATTTTACAGATTTGAAATTAAGGCAGAAATGATTAAGTGATTTGTTCAAGTTCACTTAATAGTTAATAGTAGTTTGGACTCCAAGCTGCCTAAACAATAACGAAATGTAACAAGATGACAGAAAAGAGGTGGGTGAGATATCATATTTTATTGGACCACCAGTGATTTCTGGACCACATTTTAGATTGCACAGAATGTAGGTCTTAAAAAGACAATACTAATTAAAAATGTTTTGATTATGGAGGGTTTTTTTAAATTCCAATAGCTACTTCCTTGTAGCGAATGGTAATTTGAACACTGCAGCATTGCACTAGTGTATTAGAAAGTGAAATTGACAAGGGGGAGTGTTCTAACAAATACAGAACTCAAAATGACAAAGACCCCTCTAGTAATTAAAGGTTAGTTCATTCATTCAGCCTACAAGACTTCCAGTAAGGGGCCCTAATTTATATCAATTGGGAAGGTGGATTTTTCTGTTAACAACTAACCACTGGTAACTGAAGTGAGACCAGACAGCAGTCAGGTGACAGCAATTTCACCAACTCCTGTGCTGGACCAAATTCAAATATATGGAGATATACCTATCTCATAGAACTGGAAGGGGCCTTTAAGGTCATCGAGTCCAACCCCCTGCCTTCACTAGCAGGATCAAGTTCTGATTTTGCCCCAGATCCCTAAGTGGCCCCCTCAAGGATTGAACTCAATCCTGGGTTTATCAGGCCAATGCTTAAACCACTGAGCTATCCCTCCCCCCACCTAGCTATCCCTCCCCCCAAACAGTCACCCATTTATCCACAGAATGTCAGCTCTGCTTTGGAGGATAGGATTAAAATTCAAAATGATCTGGACAAACTGGAGAAATGGTCTGAAGTAAATAGGATGAAATTCAATAAGGACAAACGCAAAGTACTCCACTTAAGGCAGAACAATCAGCTGCACACATACAAAATGGGAAATGACTGCCTAGGAAAGAGTACTGTGAAAAGGCATCTGGGAGTCATAGTGGACCATAAGCTAAATATGAGTCAACACTGTTGCAAAAAAAAAAAAAAAAAGCAAACTTCATTCTGGGATGTATTAGCAGTGTTGTAAGCAAGAAACGAGAAGTAATTCTTCCGCTCTACTCCGTGCTGATTATGCCTCAACTGGAGTATTGTGTCCACTTCTGGGCACCACATTTCAGGAAAGATGTGGACTAACTAGAGAAAGTCCAGAGAGAAGAGCAACAAAAATGACTAAAGGTCTAGAAAACATGACCTATGAGGGAAGACTGAAAAAACTGGGTTTGTTTAGTTCGGAGAAGAGAAGACAGAGGGGACACCATAAGTTTTCAAGTACATAAAAGGTTGTTACAAAGAGAAAAATTGTTCTCTTTAACCTCTGAGGATAGAACAAGAAGCAATGGGCTTAAATTGCAGCAAAGGAGGTTTAGGTTAGACATTAGGAAAAACTTCCTGTCAGGGTGGTTAAGCACTGGAATAAATTATCTAGGGAGGTTGTGGAATCTCCATCATTGGGGATTTTTAAGAGCAGGTTGAACAAACACCTGTCAGGGATGGTCTAGATCAGTGGTTCCCAAACTTGTTCCGCAGCTTGTGCAGGGAAAGCCCCTGGCGATCTGGACCGGCTTGTTTATCTGCCGCGTCCGCAGGTTTGGCTGATCGCGTCTCCCACTGGCCGCGGTTCGCTTCTCCAGGCCAATGGGAGCTACTGGAAGCGGCACGGGCCGAGGGACGTACTGACCGCTGCTTCCAGCGGCTCCCATTGGCCTGGAGCAGCGAACCGCGGCCAGTGGGAGTCGCGATTGGCTGAACCTGCGGACGCGGCAGGTAAACAAGCCGGCCCAGACCGCCAGGGGCTTTCCCTGCACAAGCGGCGGAACAAGTTTGGGAACCACTAGTCTAGGTAATACTCAGTCCTGCTATGAGAGAGGGCTGGACTAGATGGCCTCTCGAGGTCCCTTCCAGTCCTATGATTCTATGATTCCATGGCTAGGTCTGGGCTTAATGCTCTTTGCTAGCTACTCTCTCCAAGAATGTATGTACGTGTGTCATGTCAGGGCCAAGGAGGTACCAGCCTGCAGGGGAAGCAGGGATGTAGGGCGCTGCCTTTGGGTTAGTC
>NC_048319.1:14311742-14330140 GCF_013100865.1 Trachemys scripta elegans | reverse complement strand
CGCCAGGGGCTTTCCCTGCACAAGCGGCGGAACAAGTTTGGGAACCACTAGTCTAGGTAATACTCAGTCCTGCTATGAGAGAGGGCTGGACTAGATGGCCTCTCGAGGTCCCTTCCAGTCCTATGATTCTATACCAGCAAGAAAATAGCAAAGTTTAGATGGCAGAGTTTAACTGAAAGTTAGGAAAAGAGGTAGTCAAAATATGTGTAAGGATGAAGATAGCATTTCCATGAATAGTTATCCAGGGGGCAACTTGATTTCTTACCCCAAGAGTTAGTACTAATGTTGAAGCTACATTCCCATATTTGATTAAATTAGACTCAAAGACAGATTCAGGTTCTGCAATGCTAGAACTATACTAATGGCAAATAACTCATAATTGAATATTAGTTACTGTACCAAAACTCTGAATATCTGTAGTATTATTTTCTAACTGTGAAATTATATTTAAAATGGCAATAAGTCTCCAGTGACCTACAGGAACATGCTTACTCGGTGTTCCGATTCACATGTTTTACAAACACTTCCATAACATTCTCTGGAACAGATTTATGGAAAGATTCAGAGAGTCAAGAAAAGTACATACATGTTTTGCAAATCAAAACACAGAAGTGTACAGCAACAATGGCCACTTTTGCTTGGTATCTTTTTGTCAATCAGTTCTGAATTGACACATTCAACACCTAGACTTTAAATTTGGCCAATGCGCACATGTTCATTTTTACCTGAATTTCAAAACAATGCCTCAGGTTAAGTAAAGCATATACCTACAACTAAAAATTTTGACAGCCCAGATCTTAGTTGGTAAACTAATTTCATATAGGGGTTTTAGTTTATTATTTTATGTACATACCCTTTCGGTGATTTCATATCCCAATTAGCCAAGCATAAAGTTTATTAGATTATGAACAAGCACTTTAAAAACCAAAACAGAGCAGATTTCAATCTTACTTCTTTCACTTTCAGAGGTCTTCCACTGAGACTATGCTTGTTCAGAACCTCGGCAGCCTTCTTCATGCTTTCTTCCATCTTAAATTCAACAACACTGAGGAGACAAGATAAATTATTAAGAAGGTTGCTTGTAATTTGAAATTGCCCATCCCCGTAATAACTGATAAACTTACGCGCATCCCTGGACGTGGTGATTTCATGGACGAGTAAGAAGGAGGGGAGGAGGGAAAGAAAGAGAAGAAAGTAAGTAAAGCACAAAATGCCAAAAGTTAACTTTAAAAAGATTTAAAATTCATTAAAAGCTACTTGGTTTATAATTTAACTCTAAAAAAATAGTAAGAACAAAATACAAGCTTACCCAATATAACCTTCGTTACCTGGATTCCAAAAAATATTAACTCCTACACATTATCAGGATTGTACTATAATTTTTGAAGTTGTAATAAGCAAAACTAAGTCCAGGTTCTCCAAGAAAACACCACACACTTAACATTTCCTGTTCTCTGTAGCCTGTCAAAATCCTCACCATGTTCCTTCATCCTCAATCCATATCCTTTCAGTACACTTAAGTGAGTTCCTATTATGATTTTGCTAAAACATTCCTTCACTTAACAGAAAGTAGCTTGACACCTACTAAAGCTATGCATGTCTTAAGTTTAGAGATTTGCCTTATATTAACTAGCATGGGAAGTGTCATGTTTACAGAACCTGCTTTTGCACACTGAACTTATAAATTCAACAACTACAAATGACGTTTTACGTTAACATACCACTGTAGATACTGCTAGGGTCCATGCATAATTCACTCACAGCCAACACCGACTGAGCACAATGCTGATACTATCTGCACATCCCTTCCCACCTCCTCCCCATCCCACAAGGGGCTTTGGGCAGTGCCTAGATATATAGCCACTATCCATACACACTACCTTCTTGATTTCATTTGGTTCCACGCCACCATACAATTACATTTGTCATGTAGTAAAATCCACAGAAGAAATTCTCTCAATCACTTACCCTTGACTTTCCTTCAGCGTCCATTAAGAGCTCCACGTATGTTACCTCACCAACTACAAATCAGATTCCAGACGACACATATACCAAGGGAGAAAAGCCAAGAAAACAATGGGAATTTAGAACAGTCAACAACCTTGTATGGAGCCTCTGCCTTATAAGAAAGCCCAGAAACACTCCATATTCTCTAAACCACCAAGCTGGACATTACAGGTGTGCAGTAAAGTCTTAAAAAGGTAATTAAACAGGTTCTTGATTTTCCTCCACTCAAAAACAAGCTATTTCCACAATATCAGTTTCCTCAGCCTTTAATACTCAAATCACTTGTGGCAATCCAAATCCATGGGAAATTGTCTGCAATGATAGTTTTCCTTTTTCCACAAAAATAATCAGATTTCTATTGGAGACTGACATAGTATGTAGCCTTCTGTCAAATATTCCAGACGTTAACCAGCTACAGGTTCATGTTTCACTCTGATTTCTACAAGGGACAGTTAGAGGGGTCTCCAAAACCAAAACTGTACCAGCTATTTAAGTGTCAGTGACTCAACTAGGTGTTTACTTAGGCTAGATTATTAACCTCCCAATTAAATTGAAGGAGAAAGCAGACTTCATTTTTAGATCGGTTACGTGTTTAAATTTGACTAACTTCAAGATAGTCTTCATTAGGAAAGTCGTTGCAATTTTCATTCCCAAGACAAGTAATTAACTGAATGTTTAGAATCTGTAGCAAAGAGTACAATTTGTAGGAAAACTAAATCTGCATTTCTCCACAAAAGATTAGGATTGCCAATTCATGATCACTTTAACCAGACTGTATACCTCCAAAATACCACTACCAAAATGGCTGCTGAGTTTGAAGCAAATGGCATACAGAAGTAGAGCTGAAGAAACCCATTTAGGCTTGCTTTTCTGGCTTATTTATATAAAAATGAATGTATCCAAACAGACTTTAAATTCCTAGCAAGACTACTTACAGATTAACCCTAAAATGAGACTTTAGTAGGATCTCTAAATCTTGAGAGATGTTATTTCACCCTCTCCTTCATTTGGATTGATCAAAAACTACCAGGATCAGTAGTCAAAATTGAAAGGAAACTAAAAAAAAAGATTTTAAATGAATACTGATCCATTACTGATTCTATGATAATGTTAGAAGTGTAGGGCTGGAAGGGACCTCAAGAGGTCATTTAGTCCAGCCTCCCCATGCTGAGGCAGAGCCAAGTAAACCTAGACCATCCCTCACAGGTGTTTGGACTAACCCTGTTCTTAAAAGCCTCCAATGAGGGGGATATTCCACAACCTCCCTTGGAAGCCTATTCCACTTCTCAACTGTCATCATTAGAAAGGATTTCCTAACATTTAAGCTAAATTTCCTTACTGCAGATTGTGTGTCGTAACTTGAGTGGACATGGAGAACAATTGATCACCATCCTCTTTATAACAGCCCTGAAGATATTTGAAGACTTATTAGGTCTTCCCCTCCGTCGTCTTTTCTCAGGACTAAACATCTCCAGTTTAAAGACTAACAGATTTATTTGGACATAAGCTTTAATGGGTAAAAAACCCACTTCTGCAGATGCAGATTTTTTTTACCCATGAAAGCTTATGCCCAAATAAATCTGTTAGTCTTTAAGTTGCCACTGGACTCCTTGTGTTTTTTGTGGATAAAGACTAACATGGCTAGCCCTCTGATACTCCTGTCCAGTTTGTTTTTTAACCTTTCCTCAGAGGTCAGGTTTTCTAAACCTTTTATCATTTTTGTTGTTCTCTGGATTCTACAGTTTGGCCACATCTTCTTTAAAGTGTAGTGCCCGAAACGAGACTCAGATGGAGAACTGTGGCCTACTGGGCACTGTGAAAGCAGAATAATTACCTCATGTCAATACACCCCAGAATTATATTAATTACTGTGAATCTAGTAGAAGCTTATAAACAAGTGTCTGTTTACAGCCAAAGTTCTAAGCTACATTACCATTCTCATCTTCAGTATTTGGACCATCTCTGAAGACTACAGTTGCCAACATTTGGATCCAAATAGCCAGGTCACTTAGATCAAGAGCACCGTAAATCTAGAGCTGAAGTCTCTATGGCCTACACCGCTGTACTGGGGGGGCAGCCTCCACTTGCTTTGTGTACACACTAAGCACAGTCTTTGAGTGCTCCTGCCAATACAGCCAAAAAATAGTTTCCAACTACTTTGGGCATAAATATTCAGCATGACCAGGAAATTCTGAAAGCCATTCGTTTAAACAACAGCAGCCAGAGTCCAACCACACTGTTTTTACAAGAATGCAAATTTGATCTGAATTTATGTAGTTAAAAAAACCAAAATTCTCAGATGACCTGCAACAGACAATCCATTTCACAAAGGCCAAAAGTTGAAGTCACAAGGTTAGAAAATCGGCAGTGACCTAATGCTCCCAGTAGCACTATTGGTCCATTGGAAAGATATTTCTCTGCACTCCAAACTACTTATCAAATCAGCTGCAACTGACACAAAAATCTACACAAACTCCTCCAAACAAGCTTTTTTCCTTGGTCATTGGCTCAACACAGTCAGAAGCTGATTTAACATTTGTCCCTGTAATCAGCCTAATGGCCTTTACAGGAAGTTCTGACCTTTGAACCACAAAATTTACTGAAGTCTTCTTTAGTGGCTATTTCATATCTTACAGAGAACCTTAAAGTTTGTACCAATTTTGCTCCGAGCTTTCAGTGTTCAAGTTTTATACATTCACATTTTAAAAAGTCACCTGTATCACAAGTTACACTTAAAAAAAGCCTATTTGAGCCTCCTTCTAGGAGCAGCCAAATTTCAGAATAGGGACACCATGTGACAAGTAACATGGTAGCCCAACATCCAAGATAATAAGTCCAGATTACAGAACAAAAGTGAGAGGTGCATTCTGCACTTAGTAAGTCATGCGGTATGGGCCAGGTGATGTTCTTACAGGGGAAACTATGGTTGATATGAGATGGCATAAAAAAAAATCCAGTTCCTAGAACCTGAAAGGTAAAGAAAAGGCCCCCTTGGACCCATTCTAGACACAAAACTAAGCAATATTTTTGTTATCATGAAGTCTGTTTATTAGAAGAGCAGACAGGCATCAGGGATAAAAAAAATTACTGGCTAGCGAGTAGCAGGCAAGTACCACTTGCAAAGTACAGAAGAGTGAGATGGTCAGTCACGGAAGTACTCTTACCATATATCAGTACACCATTTCCTGGTCCAAGGACTGTATTTCCTTTTCCCTTGTTGGGAGTGGGTGAGGAGAAAAAGGAAAGGCAAAAAAAATACAACTATATGGGAACGAAGAGTCACAATGCTCTCCTCTGCCAGTAGCCAGAAAGTCAGACTGCACTGGGCCACCAACTCAGAATGGTACATGAACCCCACCCTTTCAGCTAGTGTACAGAGGCAATGCTATCTGATCAGTGTTTTTCTGCCTGAGTGGTAGACTAATATACTATGGGACCTGGCAGAAGTTTTTTTTGTTTGTTTTAAAAAGGTTCTAACAAAGATTAAAATAAAGTTGTTCACATAGGAAAGAATCACTGCATGCACAAGTACTGAGTTAAGAAATATCATACAAGTACCAGATAAGGATATGCGAGGGTTACTAAAGCTTATGGACTAGTTCCAGGGGATAATAACCTACACTTTCAAAAAGGATGAGCTCAGTGATCGAACAAGTCTTGCCCAATCCAGATATATTTCTACTACCCCTCTGTTTGATACTTGCAAGACTTTAACTTGGAGTAAGAATCTGTTTTGAATACCATATTTTGAAGAGAAACTGGGCATCTCAATGAAAGGAACTAAAGTGTTATGAAAATGCAAAATATCAAAGTTTGAAGAAAGACTTATTATAGCAACTGAAAATACATACCCCAGGAATTCTGCATTTATAACAAGTTTAGTGAGTATGTGGGTATTTGCTATTGTCATTTTTGGCAGAATTTAACTTTTTATTAAAAGTTAGTTTCCAAGTGGCAAAGATTCTTCCATGTAGGAAATAAGTTTATTCTACAAAGAGCCTAGCTCTGAGAGGCATGAACTGACAATCATCTTGGATTCATCTGAAAGGACATGTGATATGAAGTTTAAAACATTAAAGAATCAAGTTAGGGCACTCTTTCAAAATTTGTTTGTTGTAAGTTTTCAACATAAGAGTTTGGAAAGGAAGGGGGAACCTTATTAAACATGAAATAACAGAAGACCTAATAGGTCTGTTCCATCTCCCTGCCAATAAAGGATTATTACCTATTGTACATTTGTGTTTTGTTTGGAAAGAAGTAGTCTGGGGGAGAACGAAGAGGATGCAGAGTCATTTTTATTTTGAAGTCAATAGAAGATTTTATTAAACAAGTGTGTTGATTCATTTGAAATTTGCTGTAGAAGACAGTCATGCCAATTTAAGTTTCCACAAAATTTGGCCCTTCCCACAAGATGATGGCTCAGAAATAATCATTAAGCACAAAGCCTGCTCTGAGCAAAATGGGTGCAGTTCTCTCTCTTTTTTTTATTAATAAAAAGGACATTTCAGCTTCCTTTTCCAAAAAAATCTGTCCACTATTCTATATAAATCCAAACTTTTAGAAAACTTCAAGATTTCCTATTACATTTGATCCATAACGAGTCCCATTATAAAAACAGCCCTCATCTCATTATGGCTTGATTTAAGATATTTTATTGAAGCTCTTTTTAAACAGATGCCATAGATATTAATTAATTAATGACTTCCAAGATATACATAATCACTGTTTTGTAGTGTGCAACTCCATAGGTAGTTTGCATTATGATTTCCAATTAAAGCAGGGCTAAAAATCATATTATGTTTTACTTACTTATTGATTGAATGCTGTCTCCAAGCTTGGCACTGAATTTTTCTTTGATTTCTGAAGTTTAAAATTGTCACTTTTGTAGAAAAAGCCTTTAAGAAGTGTTCTTTTAAGACACGTTTGACTTTTGCAGGGTCTTCCTAACAAGTTTTGCTAGATCTCATCCATTAATTTTTAGACTATCCCAGACACATGCAATATAGTAAGAGCTGAAATAAGGTGTTATTTCTAGAACTGATTACCAAATTTCATGGTCTGAAGCAGGCAGACATGAGAAGTTATAATTACATATTCCAGAGGCACTGCTTTTATAAAAGGTTGATATCTAATCCACCCAAGCCCTAATGGTGGTTTAGCAAACCTGAAAACGAGAACCTTGGTTATACTTGGTTCATTTTTCAGCCATGAAGGTTATAAAGGTTTAGAAAACTTGACATGAAAGCCTAGATCATGGAGCATTCTTTTGATGACAAATATCCTTACCAGAAAATTTGTCAACTATAATCATGATGTTATGACCAACAGTTAAATCAGAGTCCCATTTAATAAACTTCCAAGTAAGCAAAAAACTATGGTATTGATACTGTCCAGAAGCAAATCAGTTTGACCATGTCTGAGTTTGTTACAGAGCTCCAACAGAGAAGTCCAAGTATTGCTCAAGCAATTGCTAGATGGTGCTCAAAGCTTTTCATGCTCCCCCAGTTTCATTTGAAAAGCTTTGAGCATCAGATAAAGGAAAGGTGAAATGTGTTACCATAAAAAGATTCATTGATTGAGAATCAGTATTGCCCAAACATTCTTCACTAATAAAAAGGACAAATTGAAAGCAGCAAACCCAACACATTCATGATGGGAGTACACTAAAACTGGTACTGTGTTGAATTAAACTGTTTCCTTAACTTGTGATTTCCTTGATTTTTAGGATTTGTGATGAAACACTTATGCAAACCTATTTCTCAAGTTATGAGGGCATTTTAGGTCTTTGGAACTGCTTTAAATTCCTGAAGCTAGCTATCCCAAAATTTTATATATTGATAGTGTAATGAGACTTACTATGGCTACAGATGTGTCTACATGAATCTTTACTGCATGGCAAGCTGGGCTATCTACAGAGCTCCAGTTTCCACACATTTACTATTTATGTGGACCCTACCACTGCACACTACAAGTCCTCTAGCATACAATGACCACAGTATGTCAAAGGGGTATAGAGTATGATGTTTCAGCCAAGATGCTGGTTTCCAAGGTTAACAGATGAAAATACATTTTAGAATACTGATTTATTTCAACAAAAGAGGGATAGGCAGGAGTTAAAAACAGGCTAGAGTTTAAAATTAATAAACTGTTTTGTTGGTTTTTTAAACAAAAACACAACCACCCACAAACCTGGGGCATGATCTACATCAGTACATACTGAGTCAGGAAGAGAAAAGCCAACAAGAATATCTAAGGGGTGATGGGGTGAGTGGGGAGACAATATTTAAACAATGACGTTTCAGTGCATGTTCGCTCTTGGAAATTTATGCATGTTTACTCATCTACATAGATCTATTGAATATATCTTATCAAGAAACAGTTTTACATATGGTTTCTCTTCCTACCCTGAATATAAATCCAGAGTGTGTTATTTCTTGTAATTAGGAAAAAGGATGCAGCAAGGGTTACTGCAGGTGTAGTCAATGATTCATAACAATTATCTACCGCAAATATGACTTGAGGGTACTTCTAATTACAGCTCTTGCCAGTTTGCTTCTTCAACAGATAGTTATTTTCTCTTAAGTTCTTATTAACATACTGTGGCTCCATCTCGCAATTGAGAGTACTAGCCAAGTACTTCCTCCCAGGGTTAGAAAATTGTATTAGAAAATTTAGTATTTCAGTAGAATCAGATCAAATACTTCATGTCAAAGTGAGTTTAATATGTTTCATGTCATCACACCCCAGATGAGAAAGTTAGTAACCAGAACTGCTAACAGCTCTGAGCCACTAATTGCTCTGAAATATCAGATGAAAAGGAAAACTAAATTAGCTTTTCTCTCCCACTTTCATTTGTTCGGTGGACAGGATAGAGAGAGCTATTTGGCATTCAACCTTTTTCAATTTTAGACTTCACATACATACTAAAATGGCATTTCACTAAAAGCTATATGTAGCCTCACTCATCTGCAGAAACTTTTTACCATGTACAATGCTACTGACATCAATTTAGCTCAACAGGGTTTGTTAATCAATACAAGGGAGTTTCAAACAAGAACATCTGTGAGCTTTATTAAAAATGGTGATACTGCACACCTGTAATCTAAGTTTCACCAACAAACAATACACTGAAATAACTGAACCAAGGCATCACTCTTCAGAGCGATATGCCACCTTTTAAAGATTTCAGATGTACACATCTGAAAACCAATTTGGAGAGATGAGCAGACCTCAAAGCTCGTGTCTCCTAAACCATACTTACTGGCACAAAACAGCTGATTGAGGTGAATTGCTTCTACGTTCAGCAACCTGCTATGCCATTGTTGTGAATAGCTTTAAAATCTTCTACATGATTGCTGAGTGATGGAGCCGTAAAAACGTCACCTACATTTATCCTTTATGTTCAAAGCTGTTCCACATGCTCCCAAAACATTACATTTTGGGCCTGTAATTCTTACACATACAAACCAAGAGTTCTAACAGAATTTTCAAAGCCACATTCCTGGTTCTTGGAACTACTACGCCTTGTATCAAGAAATACCAATTCAGCAAGTTCAAGCACAGCACAAGACCACCAATTTGGGTAAAATCAATGACTAGTTAGAATGGATCGCAACTACACAGCAAATCTAAACTGTTAAATATTTTTGAGCAGTCCCAAAAACCAAGAACAATGCATCTGGATATTTAACATGACAAGCCCTGCAGACAGAATGAAGAGGTTTTACTGTTCCCCTAGGAGCATTTGCAGGAATGAATAGCTGAACAGCAAGGCAGGAAACAATCTCACATCGGACTTTTCCATCCACGTGAACTGGAGAAAAACCACAAGACACTTGGAACGGAATTCAACATAATACTTAAAGACATCTACACATAGAGATAGTCCTGTTACCGAATGTTTCTTGCACATCCAAGAAAAATTATACAGTTCTAAAACATAGGATCATTCATAATTAATGTAACAATGCTACAGGCAGGCAAAGGCAACTGAAAGGAGAGATATAACTAAGATTACTGATAGTAGTTCAGTTGTTAAATTCAGGTACCACTATTTTATTGTTTCAAGTCAAGACATTTAATTATGAATGTTCCCTATGGCCTACAGTCCTTAAGATTTAATTATATGCATTCAATTCCAGTTTTCCTCCAAAGAAAAAACATTTAAGAACCTTTTGGAAATTTGTATTCCCTTTCATTTAGGCCACAGCCTGTCAGCACATTACCTAACATTCCTTACCTAGTTTATGCCACAATTAAACATTGGTCACTAATTTGCAAGACATATCAATTTATGGATCATTCTCTTGCTATGTATTTAAGAAGTGACCTACAAGAGAAAATGATCTGCATGCTTTTATGCATCTTTAAAAAATTGGAGACCTGTACATCATAAGTAGGGAGCCCCTACTGTACTACATTAAAAATTCAGATCTTGACTCCTCCGCTTTTCCAGGAAGACTGGAAATGAGTAAGTCCAATATCAATAAAAGCAAACAAGTAAAACTTGAGTGGAAGCATTTTAGAATATTGGCAGAAGTTTAAAGTAATTCAGATTTTTTTCACTTTTGAGGAGGTAAGGATGCTGAATCTATCAATGAGAGAATTCCCAAATACACAAATCAGTCATTCAATATGAAAAAAGGTTTTGGGTGGGGGTGAAAAAGGGGAAGCGTAACATGAACATTTTTTCCAAGGCCTCCTTTAATGCAGCAAATGCTGAGGCACAAACTAATTTTTCCTTCTTTGTAGGTCACCCTTAAATACATTTGAGTTCTCCTGAATATTGTACAACAATACAGATATTATCTAAACACAAGTCAGACTATTAAATTTTGATTCTAGGACACAACTACATATACTAAATCAGCAGTAGATGGACAACCTACATTACCCAAAAACGTTACATGCTTCAGAGCACGTTATAGTACCTCAAAAACAAGTCCTGATGTAGAAAGTCTGAAGTTTTCCATGAGACAATGGCACCTTTCACGCTTTGATGAAGCACTATTAACCACATGCCAACATGCCTACACAGGAACTATCCTGTGTGGAAAGCTGCCTAAGAACAGATATCATGCAACACCAAAAAGGCTTTAATCTAGACCCCTTACAAAGCTCATGTCACTAATTCTATCCAGAACAACATCAACTAATAAATTAAAATTTTTGGGACAAAGTCAGCCACTGTTAAGATGACAGACACCACTCTGCCACCCAAAGCAGCCATTACCTTTCTCTTTGACCAGGTCTTTGAGAGATTGCCACTTCACATCAAATGGAATATTTGTGATAAAAGCTCGGTATCTTTTAGCAGGGTTGGCATATGGCTCAAAACGATTTCCCCCTCTTTTGACACTTTTCTCTTTCCTTTTTTCATTCTGGCTTGGTCGTTCACCTTCACTGCAAGAAAAATACAAGCATTCAGACATCATATTAGCAATTCAGGGGTCGGCAACCTTTCAGAAGTGGTGTGCCGAGTCTTCATTTATTCACTCTAACTTAAGGTTTCGCGTGCCAGTAATACATTTTAACGTTTTTAGAAGGTCTCTTTCTATAAGTCTATAATATATAACTAAACTTTGTTGTATGTAAAGTAAATAAGATTTTTAAAAAATGTTTAAGAAGCTGCATTTAAAATTAAATTAAAATGCAGAGCCCCCCAGACCAATGGCCAGTACCCGGACAGCGTGAATGCCAATGAAAATCAGCTCATGTGCCGCCTTCGGCATGCGTGCCATAGGTGGCCTACCCTTGAATTACAGCATTAGATGAAGTCAATACATCATACCTTCAAATACACAGGGAAACAGTTCTTGCACATACACCACTATGAACCCCTCAGTCTGGAGCCCCCATGCCTCCGGACCCAGTTCCCTGTAAGCTGCACAGCTGCCTATTTAGCGCCACACATGCTTAGGGAACCTACCCGGGGGAGGGGCACCCCTCCCCCAGCCCGGACCCTAACCTGCCACAGGAGGGGCGCCCCTGCCCCAACTCATCCTATGACCCAGATCCAGCTGTGGCCAGAGCAGCACGGACCCAGGCACAGGCGGTGCGGCACAGCCTGACCCCAGAACAGCTGGGGTGGCGTGGAGCAGTATAGGCACCCCACGGAGGAGGGGTGCCTATACTGCAGTCCCAGCGCACCCACAGCAGGGACAGGCACCTCTCCCCCCCCCAGCCCGGGTGCTGCTGTAGGGAGTCCTCTCGCCTCCCTGTAGAACTGGAGCACCCTCCTGCACCCCAAACTCCTCATCCCTGGCCCCACCCATAACCCACAGCCCCAGCCGCAGCCCTCACACCCCTGCACCTCAACCCTCTGCCCCAGCCCTGAGCCCACTCCCACAAGCATTCCTCGGCCCCACCTCCACCATATGAATTTTATTACGTGCACATATGAAGGTGATGAGTCACATCACTTCCATATTGGTGCACATAATAAAATTCATTCTGCACATGGGTGGGAAATATTAGAGGGAACACTGCTCTAGACCTCCACCCCTGCAGCCAGACCACCCCCTACTGGAGCATCCTGCACTCAAGCCTGCCACCCTGATGCCTCACCCCCTGCATCACCCTGAGCCCTCACATCCAGACCCCCATGCCACTGACCCCCCTGCCCAGCCCCACTCTCCTAGCGTCCAACCTCCCCCTGCCGAGACCCCCACACCCAGACCCCTCCACTGAGCCCCAACCACCTTCACCTGGAAGTCCCTGCAGAATCCCATTGCTCCTGCACCTGGAAACCTCCCCCCTCCGCCCCCCCACAAGCCTCTGTGCACCCAGATCCCCCCACTGAGCTGTCTGAACCCAGATTGTCCCACACAGAATCCTCTGACCCCATACCTGGAGCCCTCCATGCAGAGCCCCTCCACACTTGGATCCTGCCTGCCCCACACCTGGTGCAGAGGGGCAAGGCCCCAGGGTGTTTCTTGGACAGGCCCAGGCCATGTGCTGTGTCAGGGTTGAGTGCAGCCTCACCACTGAGTCCATGTCCCAGGGGTGGGAGGGCGGCAGGTTGATCTCCCACCTTTGTGCATCCAGTAGCCTGTGCTCCTCACTGTCATGCTGGAGCCTCTGCATATTTTTATTCATAAATAAAACTTGCAGAATTTTAAAATATTGTGCACCATTTTTCATTTTTTGGCCTAGAATGCCCTTAGGAGTATAACATGTATTTGACCAAGCCATTTGGGAGATGAACGTCACTGGATTCAGCACCTTCAATCAACATATAAGCCAGCCCACTAAAGCAGCTAACAAAATGTAACATTACTGGTTTAAATTATGCTTTTGCCAGTATTTCTCGGATAAAAACTGAAAGCCTTCCAGGCCTTCCTTATGCTTCAACAAAATCTTAGAGGAGAGCATAGCCCCAATGTTTTCTTGTACACATCACTTAACTCTGACACTAAATCTGTAGAAATAGTAATATGGCATACTTATTTTGAAGGGTTCTACTTGCCTTAGGTTTCCCATTTTTCTGCTTCAAATCTTGAAGTACACAAGGTATACAAGACAATTTCACTATCACTTGTTAAAATGCATACTACTGGAAAGGTGGGGGAGAAAGAAGCCCTTTATACCTACAATTTTGTTTCAACACAACATTGCAGCTTGAACCTGACCAAAGCTTGAGACTGCATCTGGGTCTAATTCCATTAAGAAAAATAGAGAATAGAAAGCAAGCAAATTGCAGGCTTTTAGCTCCTATGGGGTTAAAGCAATCTATATTTAATTACATGCACACAACAAATTAGAGTTCATGTTACCTAGTAGTTCCTTGTGCCCATTCATAAGTGAAGAATGGATAAAGAAACCTCAAAGCCAGGAAACACTAAGTTAAGGTACATATTACCCTGACACTGAATATTAGATTCTGCTCTCTTTCAGCACCTATTAGTACTCTGCCCTTACAGATGCTACTGAACATTTTGGCCAGTATGTGAGCTCTGTATAAGAGTCTAAGGCCTGGTCTATACTACGGGTTTAGGTCGACTTTAGCAGCGTTAAATCGAATTAAGCCTGGACACGTCCACACAACGAAGCCCTTTCTTTCGACTTAAAGGGCCCTTTAAACCGGTTTCTTTACACCACCTTCGACGAGGGGATTAGCGATAAAAATCGGCCTTTGCGGATCGGAATTGGGGTAGTATGGACGGAATTCGGCGTTATTGGCCTCCGGGAGCTATCCCACAGTGCTTCATTGTGACCGCTCTGGACAGCACTCTCAACTTAGATGCACTGACCAGGTAGACAGGAAAAGACCGGCGAACGTTTGAATTTCATTTCCTGTTTGCCCAGCGTGGAGAGCACAGGTAACCACGCAGAGCTCATCAGCACAGGTAACAGTGATGGAGTCCCAGGATCGCAAAAGAGCTCCAGCATGGACTGAACGGGAGGTACGGAATCTGCTCGCCATATGGGGAGATAAATCAGTGCTAGCTGAACTCCATAGCAGTAAAAGAAATGGCAAAGTATTAGAAAAGGTCTCCAAGGCCATGAAGGACCGGGGCCATAACAGGGACACACAGCAGTGCCGCGTGAAAATTAAGGAGTTACGGCAAGCCTACCACAAAGACAGAGAAGCAAATGGAAGGTCCGGGGCAGAGCCACAAACTTGCCACTTCTACGTGGAGCTTCATGCCATTCTAGGGGGTGCAGCCACCACTACCCCAACCGTGTGCTATGACTCCGTCAATGGAGAAACACACAGGGAAGAGGGTTCGGGGAACGAGAAAGATGAGGATGGAGGTACTGTAGGTAGCTCACAGCAGCAAGGAAGCGGAGAAGCCGGTTTCCCCAACAGCCAGGATATGTTTGTCACCCTGGACCTGGAACCAGTAACCCCCGAACTCACCCAAGACCCTCAGGGCACACAGGAGACCTCTGGTGAGTGTACCTTTGTAAATATTACACATGGTTTAAAAGCAAGTGTGTTTAATGATTAATTTGCCCTGGCAATCACGGCCAGTACATCTACTGGAAAAGTCTGTTAACGTGTATGGGGATGGAACGGAAATCCTCCAGGGACATCTCCAGAAAGCTCTCCTTTATGTACTCCCAAAGCCTTTGAAAAAGGTTTCTGGGGAGGGCTGCCTTATCCCATCCGCCATGGTAGGACACTTTACCACGCCAGGCCAGTAGCACGTAGTCTGGAATCATTGCGTAACAAAGCATGGCAGCGTATGGTCCCGGTGTTTGCTGGCATGCAGACAATATCCATTCCTTATCTCTCTTTGTTATCCTCAGGAGAGTGATATCATTCACGGTCACCTGGTTGAAATGGGGTGATTTTATTAAGGGGACATTCAGAGGTGCCCGTTCCTGCTCTACTGAACAGAAATGTTCCCCGCTGTTAACCACGCGGTGGGGGGAGGGGTGAAGTGATCATCCCAGAGAATCGGGTGTGTGTGTGTGGGGGGGGGGGGGGTGGTTTACTTGGGTCTGTGCTGCATGTTAACCCGGAAACCGCAGCCCCTCCTTTTACATTGAAAACCCATTTTAAATGGCCAACCCAATTCATCCTTGATATGGGAAATGTGCTGCTGTTTGAAACCTTTCCCGTATGTTAAGAAGGTTAAAAAAGCCAAAAGACTGTGGCTTACCATGGCTGCCTGCAAGCCAAAATCTGTTGCCTGGCACTGCGTGAGTGATCTCTCATACCAAACCACAGGCAGAGGAAAAATGCGACCTTGTAACGAAAGAGTGTACCCATTGTTCTCTAAAATGTGTCTTTTAACCACCTCTCCCTTCTCCTCCACCAGCTGCAAATGTTTCTCCTTCGCAGAGGCTAGTGAACATTAGAAAGAGAAAACGGAGGACGCGGGACGATATGTTCACGGAGCTCCAGATGTCCTCCCATGCTGATAGATCGCAGCAGAATGCGTGGAGGCAGTCAATGTCGGACATGAGAAAAGCACAATATGAACGAGAGGAGAGGTGGTGGGCTGAATCGCGGGATGAAAAGAGCAAGTGGCGGGCTGAAGATGATAGGTGGCGTCAGCTTGCAGACAGACGGCAAGAGTCAATGCTCCGTCTCCTGGAGCATCGAACTGATATGCTCCAGCGTATGGTTGAGCTGCAGGAAAGACAGCAGAAGCAGAGACCGCCGCTACAGCCCCTGTTTAACCAACAGCCCTCCTCCCCAAGTTCCATAGCCTCCTCACCCAGACGCCCAAGAACACGGTGGGGGGGCCTCCGGCCACCTAGTCACTCTACCCCAGATGATCGCCCAAGCATCAGAAGGCTGGCCTTCAATAAGGGTTAAAGTTTTAAAATGCAATGTGTCCTTTTCCATCCCTCCTCCCCCACCCAATCCCAGGCTACCTTGGCAATTATCCCCCTTCTTGTGTGAGGAATTAATAAAGAATGCATGAATGTGAAAAAACAATGACTTTATTGCCTCTGGAAGCGGTGCTCAAAGTGGGGAGGGGAGGGTGGGGTGGTTGGTTTACAGGGAAGTAGAGTGAACCGGGTCGGGGGGGGGGGTTGGAGGGTTCATCAAGGAGAAACAAACAGAAGTTTCACACTGTAGCCTGGCCAGTCACAAAACTAGTTTTCAAAGCTTCTCTGATGCGCACCGCGCCCTGCTGTGCTCCAACCGCCCTGGTGTCTGGCTGCGCGTAATCAGCGGCCAGGCGAGTTGCCTCAACCTCCCACCCCGCCATAAATGTCTCCCCCTTACTCTCACAGATATTGTGGAGCGCACAGCAAGCAGCAATAACAATGGGGATATTCTTTTCGCTGAGGTCTGAGCGAGTCAGTAAGCTGCGCCAGCGCGCTTTTAAACGTCCAAATGCGCATTCCACCACCATTCGGCACTTGCTCAGCCTGTAGTTGAACAGGTCCTGACTACTGTCCAGGCTGCCTGTGTACGGCTTCATGAGCCATGGCATTAAGGGGTAGGCTGGGTCCCCAAGGATAACTATAGGCATTTCAACATCCCCAATGGTTATTTTCTGGTCCGGGAAGAAAGTCCCTTCCTCCAGCTTTTGAAACAGACCAGAGTTCCTGAAGATGCGAGCATCATGTACCTTTCCCGGCCATCCCACGTTGATGTTGGTGAAACGTCCCTTGTGATCCACCAGGGCTTGCAGCAGCATTGAAAAGTACCCCTTGCGGTTTATGTACTCGGTGGCTTGGTGCTCCGGTGCCAAGACAGGGATATGGGTTCCGTCTATTGCCTCACCACAGTTTGGGAATCCCATTTCAGCAAAACCATCCACTATGGCCTGCACGTTTCCCAGAGTCACTACCCTTGATATCATCAGGTCTTTCATTGCCCTGGCAACTTGGATCACAGCAGCCCCCACCGTAGATTTGCCCACTCCAAATTGATTCCCGACTGACCGGTAGCTGTCTGGCGTTGCAAGCTTCCACAGGGCTATTGCCACTCACTTCTCAACTGTGAGGGCTGCTCTCATCCTGGTATTCTGGCGTTTCAGGGCAGGGGAAAGCAAGTTCCATGAAAGTGCCCTTACACATGCAAAAGTTTCGCAGCCACTGGGAATCGTCCCACACCTGCAGCACGATGCGGTCCCACCAGTCTGTGCTTGTTTCCCGGGGCCTGTGCCTTGTGAGAGGTTTATGTCCATGTCAAT
Organism: Trachemys scripta elegans; assembly: GCF_013100865.1. Lineage (NCBI taxonomy): Eukaryota > Metazoa > Chordata > Testudines > Emydidae > Trachemys > Trachemys scripta. Next base: position 14,312,528 of record NC_048319.1, on the reverse strand, counting down.
TTCCTCATCACTCTCTTCGCCGCGCTGCAATCGCCTCCTTGGCTGGTCTGGGTTTCGCCTTGGCATGTCCTGGCTCTGCATATACTCCAGGACAATGCGCGTGGTGTTCACAGTGCTCATAATTGCCGCGGTGATCTGAGCGGGCTCCATGATCCCAGTGCTAGCTATGGCGCCTGGTCTGAAAAAAGGCGCGAAACTAGTATCTGACGGACCAGGGGAAGGAGGGAGGGCGGGCCGAGTGACGACATGGTGTACAGGTACAGGGAATTAAAATCAAGAAAGGTGGCTGTGCATCAGGGAGAAACACAAACAACTGTCACACAGAATGGTCCCCCCAAAGATTGAACTGAAAACCCTGGGTTTAGCAGGCTGTTGATTTGAAGGGGAGGGGGAAGTAAATGAATACAGAACAAATCTATTTTTTACATCTTAAGACGATGGTGCAGCATGACTGATAGCCCTCGGCATCTTCTGGGCGCTTGGCAGTTAGTGTACTACGATGGCCTTCAGGCCTATTGCACGATCTGCTGCTCAGGGAAGACTCTGCTAATGTGCGATGATCCAACTTGTAATAGGACGGTTACCAGTCGTAATACACCATCTACTGCCAAAAGGCAAGGGACTGGTGCAATGCAGCCCTACGGCTGCCAGCCCCACAGCTGCCAGCACCCAGATCGCCGATGAAGGCTACCAGTCTACTGCACCATCTACCGCCAAAAGGCAGTTAGCTGCTGCTGCTGTGTAGCAATGCAGTCCCACGTCTGCCAGCACCCAGATGACATATGG
>NC_048319.1:14238816-14296771 GCF_013100865.1 Trachemys scripta elegans | reverse complement strand
CCCCCCGCCTCCCGCACCAATGCCATCCTACCCCCCCCATGCCATCACCCAGATGGCTCCCCAGCCTCCAGCGCGGCCCCTGCTCCAGTTCCTACACCTCCATCCCGCCAGGCCCGACGCCCTCACTCAGCCAGGCCGCCGCTGCCAGCACCGGCTCCTTCCATCCACCCGGCCCTCGGCCTCTGGAACCCCCCGCCCGCAGCCGAGCCGGCCCGAGGCCCCGGCCCACACACGCGGGGACGCGGCCACCCGCGAGGCGCCAGGGCCCGAGCCCCGTGGGGACGGGGTCCGCCAGCGGCGCCTCACCTCTTAGGGGGCCCGTCCCCGGCGCTGCCCGCCCCGTTAGCCGCCGCCACCGTCTCCTCCATTTTGCCGCTGCCCTCAGTCCCCACGGCCGCCATTTCCTCCGCGCAGCCCCTTTGTGTAAGCAGCAGCCACCCCGCGCCGTGCCCCGGAGCACGCTGGGAAAGGGGCGGGGCTGTGACCCTGGCGGCAGCGCCTCCGTGCGGCCGCGCTGAGGGCACGTGGTTCGGGTCGCTGACGTCAGGGGGGCCGTTCCCGGGCTCTGGGTGGGGTCCGCGCGATGGCGCGAGACGAGAGCGCGAGTCAGGGCGGAGCTGGGGCCGCTGTGCGCGGTGGGACGGTGCCGGCGGGGCTGTGTTGGGCCTTGCCTGGAGGTCGGACGGCGCAGGGGGTAGGGCCATGCTTGGGCTCGGTGGGTGGGTTACGCAGTGCTGGGGACGGCGGTCGTGCGGTGCTTCGGGGGGGCATGTCCGGGGGTCGGTCAGACTGTGTTTGGAGGGCGGCGCTGTACAAGGGGCAAAACAAACAGCTATCTCCCCCCCACACCTGTCTGCAGGGCTCTGCTCTGACCCTCCACCAGCCCCCCAGCTGGCAGCTTGCCAAGACGTCTTCAGGGCTCCCTGCAGACCACAGCTCAGTGGCACTCACATTTTTGTCCTGGTGACCCGTTTCACACACTAAGCTTCTAAGTGCACCCCACCCTTATAAATTAAAAACACTTTTAAATATATTTAACACTATTATAAATGCTGGAGGCAAGGTGGGATTTGGGTGAAGGTTGACAGCTATGACCCCCCCAGTTTGAGAATCCCTGTTTTAGCTATTCGTGGGGGAGCCTCACGGTTGGTGCACACAGTCCCAAAGTAGGCCTCATACTTAAACCTCTGGATCCATGATTTCAGCTTCATAGCATGAAACAAGACTCAACTGAGTCTAAAGTAATTCTTTTATTAGCCTGTGGGGAGAGACTGACTCAAATGTGACACATGCCCTCACTCTCAATTCATTGGGTTTTGGAAACCATGTCCCCTGCCTAGTGAGTGCTATTGAGTTGAGGGTGAGTCCCTTCATCAGGGTATGCCAGGTACAGTTCTGCCCTCAGTTTGTACAAGGACAACAACCCTTTATTACTCCTGTCCCAATAATGAGATGGGGGGAATCCAACATCAGCCATAAATGATAATTTGGGCAAGCAATCCCATCATGCTGAGCACGTAGGCAGGTGGGTGTGCCCATGAAAACAAGATCAGCCTCTGAAGTCTTTTTCACAGCTCACCACTAGATGTCAGGGAAGAGCTCATTCAGATTCTGCTTACCTGTAAATCACCTGGGATTTAGTTACTTGAGTGCACAGGAACAAAGGACTCTGATAAAGTTTTCATGTGCAAAAGTCAGTTTGTTTTTTCAGAATCAGCTTAACACAATTTCACTAAGACGTAAGCTCTATTTAAACAAACAAAAAAAATTTACGCTTCAAACAAGCCTCGGAAATGTCAACACATAAGTCTGATTGTATAAATGCCTGAAACTGAGCATTATAAGAGAAGATAAAGGGCTGACCTAGGAGGAAAGGCCTTAAAAGCCAGAGAACAGGGGAGTTTGAGAGAGGGAGTCATAATATAATCATGATGGTTAGGAAGGACTGCATTGCCAGTGCTAACACTGCTCCTGTCTCCTCCACCTGCGCCTGTATCCAGACAGAGAACCTAACCATGGATGCCTCTACCCAGATCCTTGTGTGGATTTGCAGACTGTGGCCTGCATTTCCCACTCACAGAAAGCCAGGCTGGGCAGACCATCCAGTGTGAGTAATGCCTGCTGGTGGAATCTCTCAGGAAGCAGGTCTGAGAGCTACAGGAGGAGGTGGCTAGGCTGAGGAGCATCCGTGCACATGAGGAATTCATTGACAGTTTTCATATGGAGACTTCCAAGGCTTAGGAGGCTACCCAGCTAGAGAGGACTGCTGTCACGCTCCCGGGGAGGAGGATAAGGCTCTGGTACAGGGAGGACACTGGCTGCTGGTTACTTCTGGCAGCAGGCAGTGCTCCACCCCTACTCCCAACCCACCCACCATGGTGATGAAGGACCATTATGCTGCCCTGGCAATGAGCGATGAGGAATCACCCCCAAAGAAGGAGGAGGAGAAGCCAAGTATCCCCAAGGCTGGGAGGATCACAGACATCACTCCCAGGAGGAAACATAGGGTGGTGGTGGTTGGTGACTTTCTTTTGAGGGGGAAGGAGGCACCTATCTGTTGCCCTGACATGGCATCCCAGGAGGTATGCTGCCTGCCAGAGGTCATATCTGAGACATGGAGGGATTGTCAAGGATCATCGGGCCCTCTGACTAGTACCCCCTGCTACTCATCCATGTGGGCACTAATGATACTGCGAGGTATGACCCTCAGCAGATCAGAAGTGACTGCAGGGCTCTGGGAGGAGGGTGAGGGAGTTGGGAGCACAGGTGGTGTTCTCTTCAGTCCTTCCAGTCAAGGATAGGGACCTCGGCAGAGACATGCATCCTGGAGGTGAATGGGAGGATGGTTTTGCCACGAGGGCTTCGGCTTCCTTGACTACAGGATGCCGTTCCAGGAAGAAGGACTGCTAAACAGAGATGGGGTCCACCTATTGAGGAAGGGGAAGAGCATATTTGGCTACAGACTGGCTAACCTTGTGGGGAGGGCTTTAAACTAGGTTCAACAGGAACAGGTGACCAAAGCCCACAGGTAAGTCAAAAACCTGGAGACCTGGGAGAAGGGTTAGAATCTGGGGGGAGCATGGGCTGTTATAGCAGAAATAAGGGAGAAACAAGACAAAACTTTGGGGGGAAATCAAATCAGTATCTTAGATGTCTGTATACTAATGCGCAAAGTATGAAGAATAAGCAGGAAGTTGGCATCACAGAGACCTGGTGGGATAATATGCATGACTGGAATATTGGTATAGAAGGATACAGCTTGCTCAGGAAAGACAGGCAGGGAAAAAAGGGAGGAGGTGTTGCCTTATATATTAAAAATGTATACACTTGGACTGAGGTTGAGATAGAAATAAGAGACAGACTTCTTGAAAGTCTCTTGATAAGGATAAAAGGGGTAAAAAACAAGGGTGATGTCATAGTAGGGGTCTACTACAGACCACCAAACCAGGAAGAAGAGGTGGATGAGGCTTTTTTTAAACAACTAACAAAATCATCCAAAGCACAGGAACTGGTGGTGATGGGGGACTTCAACTACCCAGACATCAGTTGGGAAAATAACACAGCAGCAGGGCACAGATTATCCAACAAGTTTTTGGAATGAATTGGAGACAGTTTTTAATTTCAGAAGGTACTGGGGGAAGGCTGTTCTAGATTTGATTTTGACAAATAGGGAGGAACTGGTTGAGAATTTGAAAGTGGAAGGCAGCTTGGGTGAAAGTGATCATGAAATGGTAGAGTTCATGATTCTCAGGAATGGTAGGAGGGAGAACAGCTCAATAAAGCCAATGGATTTCAAGAAGGCGACTTTAGCAAACTCAGGGAGTTGGTAGGTAAAATCCTATGGGAAGCAAGTCTAAGGGGAAAAACAATTGAAGACAGTTGGCAGTTTTTCAAAGAGACATTATTAAGGGCACAAGAGCAAACTATCCCACTGTGTAGGAAAGATAGGAAGTATGGCAAGAGACCACCCTGGCTTAACCAGGAGATCTTCAACGATCTAAAACTCAAAAAATAGTCCTACAAAAAATGGAAACTCGGAATACAAGGCACAAAATGGAAGGAAACAAGGGAACAAGCAAACGTTCTACAAATACATTAGAAGCAAGAGGAAGACCAAGGACAGAGTAGGCCCGTTACTCAATAAGAGGCGGGAAACATAATAACAGAAAACGTGGAAATGGCAGAGGTGCTTAATGACTCCTTTGTTTCGGTTTTCACCAAGAAGGTTGGTGGCGATTGCACGTCTAACATAGTGAATGCCAGTGAAAATGAGGTAGGATCAGAGTCTAAAATAGGGAAAGAACAAGTCAAAAATTACTTAGACAAGTTAGATGTCTTCAAATCACCAAGGCCTGATAAGGAGCAGGGGGGAAGGGATAGCTCAGTGATTTGAGCATTGGCCTGCTAAACCCAGGGTTGTGAGTTCAATCCTTGAGGGGGCACCTAGGGATCTGGGGCAAAATCAGTACTTGGTCCTGCTAGTGAAGGCAGGGGGCTGGACTCAATAACCTTTCAGGTCCTTCCATACCTATGAGATAGGTATATCTCCATATATAAAAAATGCATCCTAGAATACCCAAGGAACTGACTGAGGAGATATCTGAGCCATTAGTGATTATCTTTGAAAAGTCATGGAAGACAGGAGATATTCCAGAAGACTGGAAAAGGGCAAATATAGTGCCCATTTATAAAAATGGAAATAAGGACAACCCAGGGAATTACAAACCAGTCAGCTTAACTTCTGTACCTGGAAAAATAATGGAGCAAATAATTAAGCAATCAATTTGCAAACACCTAGAAGATAATAAGATGATAAATAAGAATCAGCATGGATTTGTCAAGAACAAATTGTGTCAAACCAACCTGATAGCTTTCTTAGACAGGGTAACAAGCATTGTGGAAAGGGAGGAAGCGGTAGATGTGGTATATCTTGACTTTAGTAAGGCTTTTGATACTGTCTCACATGACTGTCTCATAAACAAACTAGGGAAATACAACCTAGATGGAGCTACTATAAGGTGGGTGCATAACTGGTTGGAAAATCATTCCCAGAGAGTAATCAGTGGTTCATAGTCATGCTGGAAGGGCATAACGAGTTGCGTCCCGCAGGGATCGGTTCTGGGTCCAGTTCTGTTCAATATCTTCATCAATGATTTAGATAATGGCATAGAGAGTACGCTTATAAAGTTTGTGGACAATACCAGTACTGTGGAAAGGGATCTGGGGGTCATAGTGGATCACAAGCTAAATATGAGTCAACAGTGTAACACTGTTGCAAAAAAAGCAAACATCATTCTGGGATGTATTAGCAGGAGTGTTGTAAGTAAGACACGAGAAGAAATTCTTCTGCTTTACTCCGCGCTGATTAGGCCTCAGCTGGAGTATTGTACAGTATTGTACAGTACAGTTCTGGGCGCCACATTTCAGGAAAGATGTGGACTAATTGGAAAAAGTCCAGAGAAGAGCAACAAAAGTGATTAAAGGCTTAGCAATCATGACCTATGAGGGAAAATTGAAAAAATTGGGTTTGTTTAGTCTGGAGAAGAGAAGACTGAGGGGGACATGATAACGTTTTCAATTACATAAAAGGTTGTTACAAGGACGACAGAGAAAAATTATTGTTCTTAACCTCTGAGGATAGGACAAGAAGCAGTGGGCTTAAATTGCAGCAAGGGCAGTTTAGGTTGGACATTAGGAAAAACTTCCTAACTGTCAGAGTGGTTAAGCACTGGGATAAATTGCCTAGGGAGGTTGTGGAAGCTCCATCATTGGGGATTTTTAAGATCAGGTTTGACAAACACCTGTCAGGGATGGTCTAGATAATACTTAGTCCTGCTTTGAGTGCAGGGGACTGGACTAGATGGCTTCCAGTTCTATGATTCTATGATAAAAGCCTTCTACTGAAACCAGTTACTCCATGAGCTCAAGACAACTGTGCTGTGGACCTACAGATCCCAGCCTGTTGGTGACACCCGGGGAGGGGTCAGTGTGGTTCCACGGGATGGAATTTTTGTATTTGTCAAATTCTACGGTTTTTAAAAGAATTAGGAAATCACATTTAAAAAAACTTAAAGGAATGTTAAGGTTGCAAAGTCAGGAACTCAAAAATAATGAAGTGCCAGATTAAGGATACCTGTTCAACCTTAATTCAGCCCCCTTGTGTGTATGCATTATGATACAGTCTGTAATTACATGGTCAAATGCTATACTTCCACTGGACTCTGCCTGCCTTGAACAGGCACGCAGCAGTGGGATTATGACTCCATGGGCTGCCGGATTTCAGGTTCCTGTCTGGTTCTCCCACATGCACACAATGTTGTCCTTCTCAGAGAATGCCAGGTCAGTGTCCCAGCTAGGGTTGCCAGGCATCTGGTTTTCGCCCAGAACACCTGGTCGACCAGGCCGTTAAAAGTCCAGTCAGCGGCGCTGCAGGGCTAAGGCAGGCTCCCTGGCTTTGTGCGGCTCTGGGAAGTGGCCACCAGGTCCCTGCGGCCTCTAGGCACGTGGACAGCCAGGGAGGCTCTGCGCGTTGCCCACACCCCGAGTCATTCAGTCCTGGTGCAAATGGTGCCCCCCTTCACCTCATTCCCCAGCTGAATTTGGCCCATCACATTCAATTCCCGAGGAATGAAAAGCAGCCCAAAGCATTGCCTTGGGCTGGGTCGTGCCTCTCCCAGCTGGAACAGCAGAGCCCTGGGGGCATCAGTGCACTGGCACTAGCAGGCCCTGGTTTAACTGAGATGGGGCTGGAGGCAGGTAGAGTGACCAGATAGCAAGTGTAAAAAATCGGGACGGGGTGTGGGGTAATAGGAGCCTATATAAGAAAAAGCCCCAAATATCGTGACTGTCCCTATAAAACCAGGACATCTGGTCACCCTAGAGGCAGGACATACCCTCTGGAATGTGCTTCCTGCTCCGAATCTCCAAAACCTGGTGGGCAGAGGAATGAAAAACAAAATAGAAATAGGAGGAATAAAATTTGTGATTCAGCTCCATCAAGCTATGTTCGTCCCAAGCAGGGGGACACCCTAACTCGCTTGCCTCGCTTTACCCACCCCCACTCCTGTCATAAATCAGGGCCTGACCCTGCAGAGACTTAGGGACTCCTCACGTGAGTAAAGCAATGTGCATGAGCCTTGTAGGATTGGGCCCTTGGGCTCTAAGGCCAGGAACTGTGGGCTGGATTCAAATGCAGAGACTTGAATCCAGCTCCCAGGTGAGTGCCCCTAGTCACTGGGTGACAGAGCCAGAGCCCAACAACTGTTTCATTATTCATGCCAAGAGGGATACCTACAATAGGAGAGACCGAACGAGAGCCAGCCCAGAACAACCACCAGGCCGGTTCAATCAACTGTGCTTGATTTGGAGCATGGATTGGAGCCCGGGTCCCCCCACTGGCCCCTGGGCAACGGGCCTGGGGCTCTCGCTCACTCTCTGGGTGTGAGATGGGGCTGACTTGGAGAGGGTTTGTGGCTGAGACTCCTGAGCAGATGGAGGCGCTTCTCTCAGGCCTGTGTGTCAGCTCCTCAGGTTGTGGTCAGTGGGAGTGAGGTGTCTAGGTCCCTTGGGGGATCTGGGCCCTAAGCCTCCCCCTGTCCTTGGCATTGCTCAGGCAGCTCCCAGCGCAGCGTGCTGGCTACTGAGAATCCCTTTCCTAGGCGCTGACTCTCCCCAGGCATCGTACAGGGAGCCTAGGTGCCCACCTGGGGCTGGGAATCACACTGGGCAGCAGTAGGAGGGAGGTGACTTCTAACAGCATCTAAGTCCCGTTGTGAATGTAGCTCCTGTCTTGCCATGCGTTCATACAGCATCTAGCGCAGTGACTTGGCCTGTGTGTCCCAGGCTCGTAGGGATGTCTTCCCCCAGGCTTTTCCTGGGAGAGGGATGAGCTGGGGGGAGCAGAGGGAGGGCTCTGGGTGGGCTCAGACTGGTGGGTCTCAATTCCCAGTGCAATGCTGGGATAGTCAGGCCCATTGATACCTGGTGACTGTCCCGGCTGCTCTCCTTGCTCAGCTCTTCCTCCCGCTCCCCCCCGCCAAACGCCCCGCTGTCCTGACTCAGGCAGGAAGGAGACAGGGTTTTCTCTGGCTTTGTTATCTGCTGGAGTCAGGTGCCAGCCCAGCCCCGCTTCCTCCCTTGGTGCCTGGAGTGGCGGCTCAGCAGCCAGCGCCTGCTGTCTGTGCTCAGGCGTCACAGGTATCCGCATGGAGCAGATCCCTTCCTGCAGCTCTGGCTCAGGCTGACAGGACAGCGAGTCTTGCTGATGGGAGTGGTGCGTTCCCCAGGGCATGGGAACTGGTAACAGGGGGGTCCAGTTGCTATCCTCCCCAGGGATTATAACTAGAATCCCAGAATACTGGGGCCTCCAGGCAGGGACCTTTGACCCCGGGGCAGAAGCCATCTGGGTGTGTGGCCATGTGCTGATGGGGGGATGTGATGGTACATGCCTAGTCCCACCACCCTGGGGACCCACAATACAGGGAAGCCAGTGAATGGGTGGCACACAGAGATGGGGGCATGCACAGCTGGGCTAGGGGCACTGTGTAAGCACTGGCAGAGGGTCAGAGCTGGGGTCTGCATGGGGGAAGCTCCCCTCCCCAACCTGCTTTACCCAGGGTTAGCAGTAACTCTGCTGGTAGAGGTGCAGGCATGGGCCGTTCTCACCCTGGATCGGCAAAACAGTGGAGCAAACAGCTTCATTGGGTGTTGAGGTCAGGCAGGGGGAGGACGTCTCTGGTTTCGCTTTTTAGATCTTACTTCCAAAGCAGGACGAGTAGAGAAGAGCCCAGCCACGTCTCACTCCGCCCCTGAGAACGGGAATTCCCTGATGGCCAGGGAGCAGCAGACAATGAGCACATGGGCACACGAGAACCACCCAAATGCAAAGGAGAGCGATTGCGAGGCAGAGGCTGGCCAAAGGAAAAGACCCTCCTGAGCTACGGCAGGCCTGCCGGGGTGGAGGGGAGATGGGAAAGGTGCACTGGCTAAGATGTAATGAGCAAGGGCGGGGACTGGGTAAGTCTTGCTGTTGGCCCCAGCACTGGCAGTCTCGTGCCTAGCACCGCTGATCCAGGCCATCTCCAGTAAGATGGACACGTGATGTGTGTGTATGGTAAGGGGGGGACACAGGTGTGTGTGTTTAACCAGAGTCAATGTACAGAGACATGTTGGATTTCAGGCTCGTAAAGTGCCCTCTGCATGGCTGGGTCCAGGCACAAGGTGCTGACACTGAAAGGGACGCAGGTTCTGGCCACCAGTAGCAGGAGGGTGGCATGCTCCATGCACCTGCTGCAGAGCTGGGCAAGAGGGGCCTAGGTGGCCCCTCAGGGGTGGCGAGTGAACAAGATGGCCCAGGGCCCCAGGGAGATGCTGGCACCTTCCTGGTCCCGGCAGTGCCAGGAGCTAGAAAAGCTGTTCAGCTGGGCAAAGCGCTGGGGGCCCTGGTTCTGAGGAAAGGCTGAACGCTCTGACAGAGGGAGCTGCGGGACTGCAAGGGGGAGGAGGGGGAGCCACCTAAGAGGATCCCAGGGATTTGCAGGAGGATGGATTTGAGCTCAGCAGGGCAGGACAATACGTGGATGCCCTGGCAAGGTTTAGAAAGGCAAAGAAGCTGGCTGTGCGTTGCCCTGCAGAAGCCAATCCCCAGGCGCACGAATGCGTGGACAGTGGCATGGGCACCAGCAGCATCGGGGGCCCCAGCTGGGATTCAGAGGCAAACGCTAGTGAGGGGCAGACTGCTCTCCACAGCCAGGCTCCACAAGGAATTTTCACCCATGACATGGGCAGGGCCATTGGCCCTGGTGCATGGGGCAGCGCTGGCAGAGAGGCCCCAGCCTGTGTCCCTGATATGTGGGGCAGCTCTGGGGGAGGGGCCCTGGCCCATGGGGCAGTGTTGGGGGAAGGTCCCTAGCCCGTATACCTGGCGCATGGCAACTCTGGGGGAGGGCCCAGCCCATATCCCAGGCACATGGAGCAGCGCTGCGGGAGGAGCCCTGTGATGGGGTGGATGCCCCTCACTGGCAGAAAAGGGGTTAAAAGCAGCCCTAGGGACTCCACGCCCCGGAGGCAGCCAATCAGAGAAAGGCTAAAGGGAGCAGCCAATCAGGTCAAGCAGGCCCTTATAAAAAGTCAAGCTTACTGGCCTGTAATTTCTGGGATCACCTCTGGAGCCCTTTTTAAAAATTGGCGTCACATTAGCTCCCCGCCAGTCACTGGTACAGAAGCGGATTGAAATGATTGGTTACAAACCACAGTCTCTCAGTCCCCACCTGTAGCCCCTTCCTGCTGACACTGAACTGGAGTCCCAACCCACAGCTCCTTTCTCTTCCTGGTACTCTTGAGCTCAACCTGCAGCCCAAATCTTCTACTGATTCACCACAGTCCACCTTTAAAATGCGACAAGGGGTCCTGTGGCACCTTATAGACTAACAGACGTATTGGAGCATGAGCTTTCCTGGGTGAATACCCGCTTCGTCATCCAGACTAACACGGCTACCCCTATGATACAATCCACCTTTAGTTTCTCTGCCCCTCACATGCCTCAATCCCAACATACAGCCCCTTAGTTCTTATGAAGTTACACACCAGCCCTGACAACTTGACCTCTGCCCTCTTTAAGCAGTGTCCCAGCCAGCCCCTGCCAGACATCACAGCACCTTATCTGCCTAAAAGATATACAGCACTGCAGGGATCTTTGACAATCCCCACCTGCCAGGGCTGCAGAGCTCCGTCCCTGGCAGAACTGGCTGGATTGGAATCATGGCCCTGTGCACAGGGGCTGTGCTGTGTCGCCGGCAGGTCTCTCGGTGCTGTCAGAGCTCTGGGATGCTGGAAGAGGCTCCTCTTGTTAGATACAGAATAAGTCAGAAAAGTTCAGTCAGGAACATTTCTACCTGGGCAATTCTCCATTGAGATCCCCAGAGATAGGAGGATTCTCTGTCATTCGGACTCTTTAAATCAAGACTAGACATTTCTCAAAAGATCTGCTCTAGCTCAACCACAAGCTATGGGCTTGGTACAGGCCCCCCTGGGTGAAACTCCATGGCAGCTGGTCAGAGTGGATGGTCATAACAGTCCTTCTGGCTCTTTGACTCATTGATCTACAGAAAGGTGCAACATTTCTCCCTGGCTCTGCCTCGCCCAAGTTGTACTGGATAAGTCATCCACAGCTGCCAGTTCTGCATGAATGAGCCACTGTCTGAGCAGCGGCCAGGGAGGGACCCTTCTCCGAGATGCACCAGCTCCCCACCGCGCTTGGCTCTGGCTGACAGGTAAAGGGTGGCAGCCGAACCATGTCATGTACACTGTGTTCACGCTGTAGCCACAGGGTGAGTTGAAACAGAGCCCTGGTAATGGGACAAACTGGGGGGGAAGCCATGTTTCATGCACAAGATTGAAGTGGGGGGTGGGGAGAGGCTTTAGACCAGAAGACTAAAGGCCATTTCTGGAAGTGGTCCCTGATTTAAAGTGCCTCAAGTTCTGGGCACCCAGGTGTCGTCGAGTCATTGCTTCCTAGCCAGGCAGGACCATTAGACCCTGTAGTCTGACCTCCAGCATCACACAGGCCAGAGACGTGCCAGTGCCAAGCCTGTGACTTTGGTGAATTGTAACTTCAGGAATAAACAATCTCCTGCTTTCCTGTCCTGGGCCGTCTCACTGACAGTTGGGGGGGTGGAACCAGTGGCTGAATGGGGAGGCTTGTCTGCCGAGTAAAAGGCTTTTAGACAGTTTCGCTGAGTGTCCAAAGTTTCATCATATCCCTTCAGCTTCTCAGCAACATCCCATCATCCACAGCATCTGAGACCCAGGAGATGGTGACACTGACTTGCACAACAGGCAGTTTTCAAGGGCAAAAACAGGAAGAGGCTGCAGAAATTTGAGACTTTCCTTTAAACTAGACATGATTTTCCATCAGCGAAGCAGCTGGAGCCAGAACCCTGGTGCCGGAGAATATTTTCCTAGTTGAGCTCGTAACCAGCCAGGGCTGCTTTTCAGGAAATGCCGGGAGCTGGGGCGGTGACTCACTTGTCCTGTCTATTCAGGAATTCATTAGCTGCAGAAGGGGAAAAAATATAAAACACCCGGCTGCAAACTGGGAAATTTCCTAATCAGCTGGTCCTTCCAGCTCCCTCTCTCCCCAGCTGCGTCTGCACCAGGCTGAAGCTGCCTGTGGTGTGAGTGCCTGCAGTGGGGGCCAGGTGCAGGAGCTTTGACTGCTGGGTTGTCTGGTCTAGTGGAGACGTACCCCTGGGCTGGCAAATGGCGCCATTTCAGCCGCTCAGACAAACTGTGACAACCACACTCAGTCCTCTCTCCTGCGATTGCAGTCCCAGTGCATTGTGGGACCTATTCCACAGAGGCACATTGCGGGACTACACAGGAGGGTCAGTGCAATGGTCCCCTCTGCAGGGGTCCTTTGGATCCTCATTAGAGCAGCACAACGCCCAGCACAGCACAGCTCCCAGGGAGGGAGCGGAGCCGGACTGCAATGGGACGGGCAGGCCCAGAGGCTCCCGGCTCAGTCTCTCCCCAGAGTAGGCTGATGCTTCCTGGGGGAAAGTCAGGAGTAGTACGGGAGGGATGTCTCTGAGGGAGGGACAAGACATGTCTGTACAATGGACCCCCAAGAATGGTGGCATCTGCAGTGTCAGTGATGCCCAGCAGGTGGTGCTGCAAGGCAGGCACTTGGATTCAATGTCTGTTCTGGGTCCCTCCCCCGGCTAGTGCAGCTTCTGAGCCAGCTGGGAGAAGGCTGTGTCTGCACTTGACTTTAGTGGAAAACCCCACGGACTGCACTAGCTCCAGCACCTGCACAGCTGCAACTCCAGCTGGGGGCGCTAGTGTAGACAGGCTGCTGGCCTCATGGCACCACAGTAGATGCTGTTACAGGCTGCATGTGGCCAGGGGTGAAAGTAACTTAAAGGACTTGCCAGTACTCAGGAGTCCTGAGGAGAGGCGTGGCCTCCACCGGAAGAGGCGTGGCCTTTAAATCCCCAGGCCCTTTAAATCCGGATTTAAAGGGCCCAGGGCTAGGGCTGTGGTAGCAGCAGCTGGGAGCCCCAAGCCCTTTAAATCACTCCCTGAGCTCCCAGCTGCAGAGGTTGCTGGGAGCCCTGGAGTTCGGGGGTGATTTAAAGGGAGTGACTTAAAGGGCCCGGGGCTCTAGCTGCTGCTACTGCAGCGGAGCCCCAGGCACTTTAAATTGCCGACGGAGCCCCGGGGCTCCAGCAGCAGGGCCCGGGGCTCCGGCTGCCGCTACCCTCCAGGGCCCTTTAAATTGTCTCTGGAGCCCTGCTGCTGGAGCCCTGGGATAGTGGCGGCAGGGCTCCGGTGGCTATTTAAAGGGCCCGGGATGGTAGAGGCAGCGGGAGCCCCGAATCCTTTCAATAGCCACCAGAGCCCTGCCGCTGCTACCCCAGGACTCCAGCAGGCTCCAGGGGCGATTTAAAGGGCCCAGGGCAGTAGCAGGAGTCTGGCCGCAATTTAAAGGACCCCGGGCTCCAGCCCTTTAAATTGCTGCCTCAGGAAGCCGGTCCATCCCAGTATGGCGCACCAGCTCTTGCCAGCAGGGGTGGCAGGTTTGTAGAAATTTTGGTGGTGCCCAGAACCTGCCCCTGCCCAAACTCCACCCCCCACCTGCCCAAGGCTCTGGGAGGAAGTTTGGGTGCGGGAGGAGGTCTGGGGTGCAGGCCCTGGGCTGGGGCAGGGGATTGGGGTGCAGGCTCTGTGAGGGAGTTTGGAGATGGGAGGGGGTGCAGGGGTGAGGCTGTGGGTGGATTTGGGGTGTGGCTGGGGATGAGGTGTTTGGGGTGTGGGAGGGGACTCAGGGCTGAGGCAGAGGGTTAGGGTACCTGGGGATGAGGGCTCTGGCTGGGGCTGGAGATGAGGGGTTTGGGGTGTTGGAGAGGCTCAGGGGTAGGACAGAAGGTTAGGGTGCAGGGGGATGAGGGCTCTGGCTGGGGGTGTGGGCTCTGGGGTAGGGCAGGGCTGGGGATGAGTTTGGGGTGCAGGCAGGCTACCCTGGGACTGGAGCCAGAGAGGACTCCCCCCAGCCCTCTCCCTGCCAGCAGCAGCGAGCTCTGGGGTAGGGACCCCCTTCTCCCCCCCGGCAGCACACTCACCCCCACCACTGTCACTGCATGTGCTCAGAGGGCCTCTCTCAGGTCCAGGAATCCCCCTCGCCTCCCCTGTGGTGGGTGCCATGCCGGGGGGCTGCCATCACATGTGCGCCTCCTCCCCTGCTACTGCCCCTCACTGTAGCCTCACTGGGGGTGGGGGATGGGGCTGCCCCTTGCTCAGTGTGGAGAAAGAGCAGTGACTGCGGGCAGGGGGCGCGGCTGTGCTGGTGGAGGGTCCCACCGGAAAATGAAAGGGGCTGGGGGGGAAGGGCGGCCTGCCCTGGCAGTAGTGGAGGGGGAGCACTAGGACCCTGCGGCGGCAGTTAATGCAGGCAGGCCGCATGGAGCTTCAGGGGAGAGAGACAGTGGGATCCAGGGAAGTGCATGGGGACAGCAAAGGGGGGCCGGGGCACACTCAGGGGAGGCGCGGGGAGGGCAGCAGGTGGGGCCAGGGGAGAGACCCGGCCCCAAACATTCGAGGAGCCGGGCCCCCGGACCCTCAGTATTGCTGGAGCCAGGAGGAGGAGTCAGAGAGGGAGAGAATGCTCCGTTTTTCTTACCGGTCCTCCGTACCGGCCCGTACCGGCTTACTGTCACCCCTGCCCGCGGCCCTCACTCGCTCCCAGCCCTGAGGCTGGCCTGGCACTGGTGGAACAGCAGGCCAAGTCCCCAATCGGCCTGGGGTACCTACAGTCACAGAGGGCGCTGCAGGGAGCTTCCAGGGCATTTTGTTACCAGTGGCCGTAGTGTGAAGACCCCGTCTCTCCCCAGCTGTGTCTGCACCAGGCTGAAGCTGCCTGTGGTGTGGGTGCCCGCAGGGGGGCCAGACACAGGAGCTTTGACTGCTGGGTTGTCTGGTCTAGTGGAGACGCACCCCTGGGCTGGCAAATGGCGCCATTTCAGCCCCTCAGACAAACTGTGGCAGCCACACTCAGTCCTCTCTCCAGCAATTGCAGCCCCAGTGCATTGTGGGACCTATTCCACAGAGGCACATTGCGGGACTACACAGGAGGGTCAGTGCAATGGTCCCCTCTGCAGGCTACACTGGCCCTGCGTTGTGAAGGGGGCCCTGAGGGAGGATCCCGTCCTCGTGAGCCTTCCTCTAGGCACTGGCTATTACAGCAGGACAGGGTGGGGCACCACTGCGGGCACTTGGGGGCGGGGGAGAAACGAGGGTGCCATCGGCGTGTCAGGAACCTCCCTCTGCCTTTCACATTATAAATGGGTTGGGGGTCCCGGCTAGGTCCTGGCAAGTCAGGAAGGGGCTCCAGGGATCCCGGGTGGAAAGCCTGGGTGGCAGCAGGATACTCTTAGCATGGAAAGACTGAGGAATGGCTCCGAGTCCAGGAGCTGCCCCTCTGGACAAACACACCAAGAACCGCCCCAAGCAGCCAGCACGTCCCTCTGCGCTTGATGCTCCATCGCTGGGTGTGATTGTTACTAGCTGTGACCGGAATGGAATGCTCCAGGGTCTCTGCTCCTTTGTGGGGTCAGCCGGATGCTGCGGGGCTGAAAGGCCCAGTCAGCGGCATCTCACTGCTGCTTCCTCCTGTAACTTCTGCTCTGCCAGCCAAATGTCGGTTTCTCTCTGTGCGGTAGGCTGCTGGGCCCTGCTGCTGCTTGGATCCACCTGGCACCTCAGTGTCTGGCGCTACCAAGCCAGCAGGAAACTGGCTTTTCTTGTTTTGTTTCTATGCAAGGTTGTTGTGGAGGGTCAATTGCAGAGAAGGGCCAGCATTACAGGGTGTGTTCACTCAGCTCTGTTCAGCTGCCAAAGCAGGATGTTGTGTGCGTCCCAGGCCATCCCCATGCTGCGATCACAGAACAGTGTTGCTCAGTGGTTAAAGGAAAGGCCTGGGAGCCAGGAGACCTGTGGACTAGTCCTCCTCCCTGGGCTGTGGTTTCCTTCTGGGGAAGTGGGGCAAACACCTGTCCCTCCTCATAAAGCCCTTTGAAACCTTGAGGGACAGGGACTGCAAGCACCAACTGTTGCCAAGAACATACCGAGCATCAAAGAGGGACTGGACATTGACATGAAAAACAGGAATTGTCAGCATTATAATGGGTGACACTAAAACACAGAGCTTGGCAGGAGAGTGTCCACCTCTTGCTTAAGCCAGGCTCTAACTACTAGAGGCCAGATGAGACCTGCATCTTCCCCTGGGTCATCTGGTGTCAGTCACACAGACAGGACGCTGCACTCGGGGTCTGATCCAGCCTGGCAGCTCCTACCTTCTGAACCAGCGCTAGCACCACAACCCAGGTGCTCTCAGAGGTGAGGCAGGTGCTGGTGGGAGTAGGCCCAGGCCCCATGGCAAGGGCCAGAATCGACAAGCATTAGGTGAAATGTACAAGGTGGTCAGTATTTGCCACAAGGAAAGTGGATCAGTTTGGGAAGCTTGGTCCATTGGTTAGAACTCAAGATTGGGAATCAGGAGAATAGGTCTATTCGCAGATCTGCCAGTGACTTGATGGGTAACCCTTCCGCCTCTCTGTGTCTCAGTTTCTCCACTTGTGTAATGGGGATGATGCTACCTCCCCACTTCACAGGGTTCTTCGTTCATGTTTGCAAAGGGCTGCAAGGTCCCTGCATGGATGGTGCTGGAGGAGGGCAGACCTTGTAGCTTCTCACTGAGGAGGCCAGCAACAGAAGCCGGTCAGAAAAGGGAACTGAGAATCATAGAATATCAGGTTTGGAAGGAACCTCAGGTGGTCATCTAGTCCAACCCTCTTCTCAAAGCACGACCAACCCCAATAAATCATCCCAGCCAGGGCTTTGTCAAGCCGGGCCTTAAAAACCTCTAAGGACAGAGATTCCACCACCTCCCTAGGTAACCCACTCCAGTACTTCACTATCCTCCTAGGGAAATAGTGTTTCCTAATATCCAACCTAGACCTCCCCCACTGCAACTTAAGACCATTGCTTCTTGTTCTGTCATCTGCCACCACTGAGAACAGCTGAGCTCCATCCTCTTTGGACACCCCCGCCCCCAGGTACTTGAAGGCTGCTATGAAATCCCCCCTCACTCTTCTCTTCTGCAGACTAAATAACCCCAGTTCCCTCAGCCTCTCCTCGTAAACCATGTGCCCCAGCCCCCTAATCATTTTTGTTGCCCTTTGCTAGACTCTCTCCAATTTGTTCACATCCCTTCTGTAGTGGGGGGACCAAAACTGGACACAATACTCCCGGTGTGGCCTCACCAATGCCGAATAGAGGGGAATAATCACTTCCCTCGATCTGCTGGCAATGCTCCTACTAATACAGCCCAATATGCCATTGGCCTTCTTGGCAACAAGGGCACACTGCTGACTCATATCCAGCTTCTTGTTCACTGTAATCCCCAGGTCCTTTTCTGCAGAACTGCCGCTTAGCCAGTCGGTCCCCAGCCTGTAGCAGTGCATGGGATTCTTCCTGTCTAAGTGCAGGTCTCTGCACTTGTCCTTGTTGAACCTAATCAGATTTCTTTTGGCCCAATCTTCCAATTTGTCTAGGTCACTCTGGACCCTATCCCTACCCTCCAGCATAGCTACCTCTCCGTCCAGCGAACTTGCTGAGGGTGTAATCCATCCCATCATCCAGATCATTAATGAAGAAGTTGAACAAAACCGGGCCCAGGATCGACCCCTGGGGCACATTGGTTGATACCAGCTGCCAATTAGACATTGAGCTATTGATCACTATCTGTTGAGCCCGATGATCTAACCAGCTTTCTTTCCACCTTATAGTCCATTCATCCAATCCATACTATCCACAGAGCCAGTTATCTCATCATAGAAGGCAATCAGGTTGGTCAGGCATGACTTGCTCTTAGTGAATCCATGCTGACTGTTCCTGATCATCTTCCTCTCCTCCAAGTGCTTCAAAATGGATTCCTTGATTTTTCCAGAGACTGAGGGATCTGCAGTTCCCCAGATTCTCTTTCTTCCCCTTTTTAAAGATGGGCACTATATTTGCCTTTTTCCAATCGGCGGGACCTCCCCCGATCGCCATGAGTTTTCAAAGATAATGGCCAATGACTCTCCAATCACATCAGTCAACTCCCTCAGCACCCTTGGCTGCATTGCAACTGGCTCCATGGACTTGTGCATGTCCAACTTTTCTAAATAGTCCTTAACCTGTTCTTTCACTACTGAGGGCTGCTCATCTCCTCCCCATACTGTGCTGCCCAGTGCAGCAGTCTGGGAGCTGACTTTGTCTGTGAAGACTGAGGCAAAAAAAGCATTGAGTACTTCAGCTTTTTCCACATCATCTGTCACTAGGTTGCCTCCCCGACTCAGTAAGGGTCCCACACTTTCCCTGACCACCTTTTTGCTACTAACATCCCGGTAGAAACCCTTCTTGATACCCTTCACATCCCTTGCTAGCTGCAACTCCAATTGTGCTTTGGCCTTCCTGATTACACCCCTGCATGCTCGAGCAATATTTTTAGGCTCCGCCCTAGTCATCTGACCAAGTTTCCACTTCTTGTAAACTTCCGTTTTGTGTTTAAGCTCACGGAAGATTTCTCTGTTAAGCCAAGCTGGTCGCCTGCCATATTTGCTATTCTTTCTGCACATTGGGATGGTTTGTTCCTGCGCCCTCAATAAGGCTTTTGTAAAATACAGCCAGCTCTCCTGGACTCCTTTTCCCCTCATATTAGCCTCCCAGGGGATCCTGCCCATCAGTTTCCTGAGGGAATCAAAGCCTGCTTTTCTGAAGTCCAGTGTCCGTATTCTCCTTTCTTCTTTTTGTCAGGATCCTGAACTCAACCATCTCATGGTCACTGCTGCCCAGGTTGCCACCCACTTCTACTTCCCCTACCAATTCTTCCCTGTTTGTGAGCAGCAGGTCAAGAGGACCATGGCCCCTAGTTGGTTCCTCCAGCACTTGCACCAGGAAGTTGGCAGAAACTTTAGAAAACTCAGGGAGATGGTAGGTAAGATCCCATGGGAAGCAAGTCTAAGGGGGAAAACAGTTCAAGAGAATTGGCAGTTTTTCAAAGAGACATTATTAAGGGCACAAGAGCAAACTATCCCACTGCATAGAAAAGATAGGAAGTATTGCAAGAGACCACCCTGGCTTAACCAGGAGATTTTCAATGATCTGAAACTCAAAAGAGAGTCCTACAAAAAGTGGAAACTTGGTCAAATTACAAAGGATGAATATAAACAAAACAACACAAGTATGTAGGGACAGAATTAGAAAGGCCAAGGCACAAAACGAGATCAAAAACAACAAAACATTTTACAAATACATTAGAAGCAAGAGGAAGACAATGGACAAGGTAGGCCTGTTACTCAATGGGGAGGGCAGGGGGGAGAAACAATAATAGAAAATGTGGAAATTGGAGATGTGCTAAATGACTTTTTTGGTTTGTTTTTTCCACCACAAAGGTTAGTAGCAATTGGACGTCTAACATAATGAATGGCAGTGAAAATGAAGTCGGATCAGAGGCTAAAATAGGGAAAGAACAAGTTAAAAATTACTTAGACAAGTTAGATGTCTTCAAGTCACCAGAGCCTGATGAAATGCATTCTAGAATACTCAAGGAGCTGACCAAGGAGATATCTGAGCCATTAGTGATTATCTTCGAAAAGTCATGGAAGATGAGAGAGATTCCAGAGGCCTGGAAAAGGGCAAATATCCTACCCATCTATAAAAAGGGAAATAAGGACAACCCGGGGAATTACAGACCAGTCAGTTTAACTTCTGTACCGGAAAGATAATGGAGCAAATAATTAAGCAATCAATTTGCAAACACCTAGAAGATAATAAGGTGATAAATAAAAGCATGGATTTGTCAGGAACAAATCATGTCAAACCAACCTACTAGCTTTCTTTGGCAGGGTAACAAGCCTTATGGAAGGGGAGAAGTGGTAGATTTGATATATCTTGACTTTAGTAAAGCTTTTGATACTGTCTAGCATGAGCTTCTCATAAACAAACTTGGGAAATACAACCTAGATGGAGCTACTATAAGGTGGGTGCGGAACTGGTTGGAAAACTGCTGCCAGAGAGTAGCCATCAGTGGTTCACGGTCATGCTGGAAGGGCATAACGAGTGGGGTCCTCCAGGGATCAGTTCTGGGTCCAGTTCTGTTCAATATCTTCATTAATAATTTAACTAATGGCACAGAAAGTACACTTATAAAGTTTGCAGATGATACCAAGCTGGCAAGGGTTGCAAGTGCTTGGAGGATAAGATTAACATTCAAAATGATCTGGACAAATTGGAGAAATGGTCTGAAGTAAATAAGATGAAATTCAATAAGGACAAATGCAAAATATTCCACTTAGGAAGGAACAATCAGTTGCACACATACAAAATGGGAAATGACTGCATAGGAAGGAGTATTGCAGAAAGGGATCTGTGGGACATTGTGGATCAATATCTACATATTAATCAACAATGTAACACTGTTTCAAGAAAAGCAAATATCATTCATAGCAGGACTGTTGTAAGCAAGACACAAGAAGTAATTCTTCCACTCTACTCTGCGCTGATTAGGCCTCAACTGAAGTATTGTGTCCAGTTCTGGGCACCACATTTCAGGAGGGATGTGGACAAATTGGAGAAAGTCCAGAGAAGAGCAACAAAAATTATTAAAGGTCTATAAAACATGACCTATGAGGGAAGATTGAAAAAAATTAGGTTTGTGTAGTCTGGAGAAGGCAGAGTGGGGATATGATAACAGTTTTTTCAAGTACATAAAAGGTTGTTACAAGGATGATGGAGAAAAATTGTTCTTCTTAACCTCTGAGGATAGGACAAGAAGCAATGGACTGAAATTGCAGTAAGGACAGTTTAGGTTGGACATTCGGAAAAACTTCTTGTCAGGGTAGTTAAGCACTGGAATAAATTGCCTAGGGAGTTGTGGAATCTCTGTCATTAGAGATTTTTAAAAGCAGGTTAGAGCAACACCTGTCAGGGATGGTTTAGATAATACTCAATCCTGCCTTGAGTGCAAGGGGCTGGTTTAGATGACCTCTTGAGGTCCCTTTCAGTCCTACGATTCTATACATTCACATTTAGCCATAGTAAAACCCATATTATTTGGTTGCACCCAATTTCCAAGCAATCCAGATCGCTCTGAATCAGTGACTTGCTCTCTATTATTTGCCATTCCCCCAATTTTTGTGTCATCTGCAAACTTTATCAGTGTGATTTTATTTTCTTTCAGGTCGTTGCTAAAAATATTAAATAGCATACACAACCAAGAATTGATTGCTACAGGGCTCCACTGGAGAAACAGCCTCTCAATGATGACCTTGTTTACAAATACGTTTTGAGACCTATCAGTTAGCCAGTTTTTAATCTATTTAATGTGTACCATGTTAATTTTATATCACTCTAGTTTTTTAACCAAAACATTGAGCAGCCCCAAGTTAAATGCCTTGTAGGAGTCTAAGTATATTATGTCAACACTATTACCTTTATCAACCAAACTTTGTAATCTCATAAAAAAAGTATCAAGTAGTATGACCAAATCTATTTACTATAAACCCATGCTGATTTGCATTAATTACATTACCCTGCTTTACTTCTTTATTTATTGAGTCCTGTATCAGCTGCTCCATTATCTTGCCTGGAATCGACATCAGGTTGACAGGCCTATACCTACCCAGGTCATCCTGGTTACCCTTTTTAAAACCTGGCACAACATTAGCTTTCTTCCAGACTTCTGGAACTTCCCCAGTGCTCTAAGACTTACTGAAAATCAACATTAACAATCCAGTGAGCTCCTCCACAAGCTCTTTTAAAACGCCTGTGTGCAAGTTGTCTAGGCCTCGTGATTTAAAAATGTCTAACATCAGTAACTGCTGTTTAACATCCTCCAGAGATACTAGTGCAAGGGAAAGAGTGTTACCACCATATGATGAGACTATATCATGTTTTTCCCCCAGCTACAGAACAGAAATATTTATTGAAAATGTCTGCCTTTTCTGCATTATTGATAATTTTACCATTTCCACTAGTAATGGACCAATATAATTGCCAGGTTTCTTTTTGTTACTAATGTATTTTAAAAACTCCTCCTTATTGTCCTTAACTCTGCTGGCCACAGATTTTTCTTTGTGTCCCTTTTCAGTCCTAACTTCTGATTTATAGATGCCAACTCTGCCCACACATCTACACCAGCAACACCATCACAGGACCTAACCAGATCAGCTACAACATCACCGGCTCATTCACCTGCACGTCCACCAATGTTATATATGCCATCATATGCCAGCAATGCCCCTCTGCTATGTACATTGGCCAAACTGGACAGTCACTATGCAAGAGGATAAATGGACACAAGTCAGATATCAGGAATGGCAATATACAAAAACCTGTAGGAGAACACTTCAACCTCCCTGGCCACACAATAGCAGATGTAAAGGTAGCCATCTTACAGCAAAAAAACTTCAGGACCAGACTCCAAAGAGAAACTGCTGAGCTCCAGTTCATTTGCAAATTTGACACCATCAGATCACGATTAAACAAAGACTGTGAATGGCTATCCAACTACAGAAGCAGTTTCTCCTCCCTTGGTGTTCACACCTCAACTGCTAGCAGAGCACCTCACCCTCCCTGATTGAACTAACCTCGTTATCTCCATACTGATTTATACCTGCCTCTGGAGATTTCCATTACTTGCATCTGAAGAAGTGAGGTTCTTACCCACGAAAGCTTATGCTCCCAATACTTCTGTTAGGCCTAGTCTACACTTACCGGCTGGTCCGGAGGCACGCCATCGATGTTCTGGGATCGATTTATCGCGTCTGGTTAAGACGCGATAAATCGATCCCGGATCGATCCCGGAAGTGCTCACAATCGACGCCGGTACTCCAGCTCGCCGAGAGGAGTATGCGGCGTCGACGGGGGGAGACTTCCGGCCGCGTCTGGACCGCGGTAAGTCCGGACTAAGGGACTACGAACTCAGCTACGTTATTAACGTAGCTGAATTTGCGTACCTTAGTCCGAAGTCCGGACTAAGTGTAGACCAGCCCTTTGTCTCAAAGGTGCCACAGGACCCTCTGTTGCTTTTTACAGATTCAGACTAACATGGCTACCCCTGATTTCTGATTTATAGTCATTACTAACAACTTTCCCTTTCTTCCATTTGTTATATCATTTTTTAATAGCTGCCATCACTTCAACCTGGTTTAGAAGAGGTTTTTTAACCAGTGCAGCCTTCTTCCTCAAGTGTGGTTTTGTGGGCTCTGACGCAGAGGAAGATGCTTGTATTTGCATGCCTTTAGCCAGAAGGCAGCTTTCAGCTCTGGCTTAGCAGCGCAGGTATCTAAACGCTGGGGCTTTACAGAAGCCGGGCTGCGACAATCTCTGCAGTACTCTATAATCATGGCCTGGCTAAGTGAGACTGGAAGGCTGTTTCTTTCCAGCAAGCATTTGTCCCTGAGCACATCCTGCCTCTTCCAATAACAACACAACCACCACAAAAGTTGTTTCACTTTTATTTACATAATCACACGGTGTATTTCCTCCGGGACACGAGAACGTGCGAGAGCAGAGACGCTGATTTTCCAGACTCCACAAGAGCTAAATGTCTCCGCTGGGAAGGAGGAGGCCCTAGAGGATTCAAAAGTGGGTAACACCATTTTACAGGGGCACATGCAACAACTCAGATTACTTGGAAAGTACTATAAATACAAGGATGCAGAGAGAAAATAAAGCTACACTGCCATGGGAGAGGATCAGCCACCCCTATCACCTGAGGGGGGGACTCCCAGGTTTCACAGTTGCAGATTTGTATCAATGCTGGGTTTCTATTTGAAAGACTGGTTACATTAGAGTCATTACTATTATCATGACTGCACATGACTATGGGCTGAATTTTGAGACTTAGGTCTGTGCTAGATGTGTCATAGGACCCACCTCCCAGGGGCTGGTTGGATCTGGGGAGGTCAAAGAAAAGGGAACACATTTGGAGAAAAATGCACCCAAGACATGGGTGTCTTCACAGTGAATGGCTGTAACCAGATCTCACACCCCGGGGAGGAATGGAGCAGCATGTGCGACACACAAATGCAGAAAACAGCAAGGAGTGGGCGGCAGCTTGTACTTAAGAGCAGTTAAGCCTGGAAGTGTGGCTGTGCTTTTCCAAGAACCCAGCAGCCAGTGTCAGGGAGTTCCGGTGGCTCTTGGAAAGCACTAGAGAGACCTGGCCAAACCTGTGGAGCAGCCTGCAGCTGCATTCAGGAGCTGCCAGGAGTCTGAATGGGCTCCTCGTGATTTCACACAAACGCTAACGGGATTTTGATTACTGTTGTGCAGCCACCCACTGGTCCCTCAGATTGCACCTCTGCTGAAGGAGCCTTTCATGTCTCACAAAGAAAAGGAGTGCATATAGAGTGCATCCAAAGAAGTGGGTTGTAGCCCACGAAAGCTTATGCTCTAATAAATTTGTTAGTCTCTAAGGTGCCACAAGTACTCCTTTTCTTTTTGCGGATACAGACTAACACGGCTGCTACCCTGAAACCTTTCATGTCTCACAGGGCTGGAAGGAATTCAGTAGGGGATGCCAGCCTCCTTGGAGAGTCTAGATTGAACTGAAGGGGTAAGGGAAGGCTGCTCCTAGAATGAAGGGTAACCAGCAGGAGGGAAGAGACAAGGGCCTTCCCAGGAAGTTGGGAAGAAAGGCAGCAGTGGGAAGAGGGGAGCAAACCCTCTGTCCTGTATGGATGTGACAAAGGAGAGAACTATTGTCCCAGGTACCCAGGAACAAGGCACACTTGCTCAGCTATCAGACAAGAGAAGAGACTTTCCCTCAATCAGTGATGGGAACATGCACAAACCCGCAGAGAACCCTCGGAGAAAAGAGTGAAAGACGTTCCACAGCAACCTATCGCCCAATCACAAATGAATAGTGCAAGGCAGACACAGGAGGGAAGCCTGCCACACAGCAACGCCCTGGCCACATGGAACCATCGACTCCAGTAGAGAGCTGAGCATTTCGCATGGTCAGTCAGGCCAGCATTGCCTATCAAGGATTTCTTTAATTTGATCCAAACCGAAAGGGAGGGGAGAGGGGCCGCTCTGGCGAAAGGATCCAGCTCAGCCAGGCACGCAAGAACACGGAAAAGGGGAGGTTGGATTTAGAATCCAGCAATTTGGGAACTACGGGGCTAAGGCCCAGAACTCTGCTATCCCAGCTAAATCCCATCTCTGGGTTCAGCGACTCGAGTCCCAGAATCATGGTGCATGGATGCAAGTATAGGGCTACAATTCAAGCCTGCCTACTCTTTGTTATTTCCCTTAATAGTTGCAGTATTTGGATCTCAGAATATTGCTCTCCAAAATAGCTCTCTATAATTAGAGCACTTGCCAAGGCTGCATTCGCCTAGACCATGGTTACAGAACACCTGCCGACTAGATCTGTTCTGGGATGTGGAAGCAAAGCACTGTGTACAGTAGAATATTAAATAGAGGAGGGATTATTTGAGGGTCACAGAAGTGGGGGATGGAAGAGGATGAGGCAAGGACTGAAGGCCAAAGCCAGGAAGAGGAACTTTTACACTAGCTATTAAGGAAGAGTTGCTGGAAATCCCTTGGCAGATCTTCCACTGCAAGGTGTCAAGGGCCATTTGCTAAGCTTATTGCAGAGGCAACTGGATGCACCAGGTGGCAAGAAGAGCCCTAGACCCATGGACTAGAGAGTGACCCAGGAGGCCATTCAGCCCTGAAAACCCAGGAAAATACCTGTGTTAGGGCCACCAATGGTCCAGGCAGCGATTTCAGTTACTCTCAAATAGCAGCACCAGGGGCTGTGTGTACAGAAGGTCACTATGCAGGGAGTCCTAAGGCTTTCCCAACCTGCTGCTCGGGCTGCAGAACATGAACGTGGCCAGTAAGGTACATGCAGGAGCTAATGGTAGTGTATCTCCGACTTCTAGCAGGGTACATGTTGATCTTAGGGAACATGAACAGGATACATTAGCCAATGAGAACCCAACTCTGCTCTTTTGGGGGTGGCGACAGCTCCTCTCTTAACCTTTAGTAGTTTTAAGCAAATAAGGGGCTGTCTCTGGCCCATGCAGTAATTTTTAGGATCATATCCTCTTAGCACCTAGAGTCAATCACTGTTATTTTTAGCGGGAATAATATTATACCAACAGCTGAACACAGCAGAGTCCTAGGGATAAAGTGATAATTTCATATTTTATGAGCTCACAGCTTCAAGTGAGAGTTTTCATATTCTGAAAGATTGTGAAATTTTCAAGATTACAGTATTTTACAATACAAAATGTCTCCATTCAGTATTATGTCATTTTACTCCTTCTGGGATTATAATAATTATTAAAAGCACACACAACCTTGTCAAAAGGACAACACCACCACTACAGAAAACAAAGGAGAAAACCTGCTGCGATGATCTCAAAATCCATGTAGTGCAAAGGAGACGGGAACTTTTAGCAATGTCCAGTGAGAAGTGTTCTTTATATGCTCATCTTGAGAAACAGACCAGATTCAACCTCTGAGTGAGATCAGGCTGCCAGCTTCTATACTGAAGCTTAGAACAATGTCTATATCAACACAAAAAAGGACTGAAACACAATATGCATGGCCATTAAAAATAATATTTATATATAGCTATATAGAGGGATTTTTTCCACATAACGTATTTAGTTTTAAGAAAGAATTCTGGCAGATAAACACATATGGCTTTCTGTCTCTATGGACTCAGCCCTTTGGGGCCATCTCACACAGCCAAATGTTTATCATCTGTTTGTTTGCCTCAAACTAAAGTACTGTACTCGCTGAGTGCAAAGTCCCTTTGGTTGGGATGACTGTTTTGCCAGGTCGCTGCAGCTTCCACACATCTTGTCCACAGAAAAAGATTCAATCCGCTTCTCTGCCGACATTCCTGCAAAAGCCGCTCTCGTCCTCTCCTTGCTCACAGCTGCCCCATTCGGAGGATACCTGGCATGGGATAACTCACACAGTTGTTTCATCTGCATTCTTCTTCATGAGCTTGGTGGAGAGCAGGGAATGCTGGACAGGATGAGAGTTCTTGGAGTCCGGAATCATTAAGCGGACTTTCTGATTGGTCCTTCTCCACTCTGAATACAGCTGGCAATGATAACGGAATGAAACCTGATGGACAACAAAGTATCAGTCTGATTACTGAGCTGCCTGGGCCTGCCACAGAATGGATGGGAGGTGAATGTCTGTGCCCAGTAGAGGACAATGCTGGGAACAGCTAGTGTGATACAATGGCAGAACTAGCTGCTTTCCTGAGCCCTGCAAAATGTATTCCTGCACTCTTTCCACAGCCCACTGAAGCTAAGGGAGACAAAGCTGTGCCTGAAGTGGCTGGGACACATCTCTTCAGGCCTTGAGCTTCAGGTCTTTGCTGAGGAATTTCACTGATTGTTTGTAAACTCAAGACCTTGATTTCTGTTGTTTTCTTATTTTAAGAAATTGTCCCTAACTAGTAATACAGACCAGCTGGATTTGCTGAGAGCACACATTCCTGGGCCAGAGTTTGCTTGATTTGGTTTACACCAGTCCCAGTGCCCTCTGGAGAGGATCTATGGAGATACCATGGAAGTACAGGGTGTCTCTGTAAGGGACTGCAACAGGAATCTTAGTCCTGTGCATGAGTTAACCAGAGCGCCAGATCTGGGGTTAGAATGAACGTCCCACCAGGCATTCTGGGAGGAAACATTCAGCAAGGCGGGTCTATAGCAGGATCAGGAGAATGAGTGAATCTCATATGGTCAAATCCCTACAATTGGCAGGCGATGGTGGAGCTTGGCCCCAAGCTCTGTTTTTTGAAGTTCTTGCAGTAACTTGTTTTCCTGCCTGCAGTTACTACACTTCGGTTGCGCTTTCAGCCTTTCCTCATTTCCCTCTGAAAACATCCCTGCTCCCAGAGGGACCTGCATTTCCTCCCACAGCTGAGCCCATGACTCAGCCTGAACCAGAAATGAGGCAACTGAAGTTTGCCAGGCCATACGGCTGGATGGAACTAGAACCCCTGAAGCAGGCTGGGATGACGGACATGAGACTCCACAAACTGTTTCAAATCAGGACGCTGCAGCACAATTTGGGCTAAGTTTTCACACCAGACCTGGGGTTCTCAAAGCTGAAGGGGAGGGGAACACTCTTGTCGTGGCCTACCCACAGAGTTGTGAACCATCACCTGCCTATTTGCTCCCCACCTCCAATTTTCTCCCTTTCTGGCCATACGGCAGCAGAGACAGCGTGTGTGTGTTTGGGGAGTGGAAAAGGGATGGAGAAGGAGAATGAAAACAAAATAAAGAGCCACATCCACAAACCCACAGAGAAACTGGACAGAAAACGGAGGAACCACAACACAGTGAGGGGCATAACACTGAAGAAAGGGGGCAACAATCTATGTGGGGAGGGGAAGGCTCCAACCAAAGAAGGCTGGGAACTATGCCCGAGACTTTGGTCAGTTCTTTGTGTTTCAGAAAGAGGGGGTGGGGGTGGGGGTGGGCACACAGATACAACATGACATGACACTGCCTTTAGCTGTCAAATTCAGACTGATTTTCCCCCTCTCTCAGGCCATGTGCTCCTGACTGACTTCTTCAACATGCCCTGGAGGTGGGCAAGTGGGGAGCGTGCATGAAGAACCTGTTCCCAGTAACGATGTCCAGAGCATCCCATGCACAGCTGAGGCAGAGAGCCCAGAAACAATGTCAGTTACAGATTCCCAGTAGTCTATGGTGCCTTGTTAACTCCAAGGCAGCGACAGACAATTTTAAGGCAGTATTGCTAGGCTGCTCTGCTATAACAGAGAATGCTATGTACTGTGAGTAAGAAAAAACGGTTACTAACCTTTCGTAACTGTTGTTCTTCGAGATGTGTTGCTCGTGTCCATTCCATGGTAGGTGTGTGTGCTCACCACATGCACTGGTGCCGATAGTTTTTTCCTCAGTGGTATCAGTAGGGGACTGGCTCTGGCGCCCTCTGGAGTGGCATGTGTATGCGCTGGTATAAGGGGCACTGCCGGCCCCCTCCCTCCCTCAGTTCCTTCTAGTCAGAACTCCGACAGCGGTGAAGGACTGTGGGTCATGGAATGGACATGAGCAATACATCTTGAAGAACAGTTATGAAAGATTAGTAACCGTTTTTTCTTCTTCAATGATTGCTCATGTCCATTCCATTGTAGGTGACTCCCAAGCAGTACCTCTGGAGGCGGGCAGGAGTTCATGGCCGTGTCGACTGCAACACAGCTTTGCCAAATCCAGCGTCATCTCTGGCCTGCTGGGTAATGGTGTAGTGCGTGGTGAATGTATGTACCGAAGATCATGTGGCAGCCCTGCAGATATCCTGGATAGGATCATGCACCAGGAAGGCAGCCGAAGACGCCTGAGCTCTAGGTGAGTGAGTCTTCACTATCTGTGGAGGTACAGCCTGCGCCAACTCGCAACAAGTGCGGATGCAGGTGGTGATCCAGTTTGAAATCCTCTGAAAGGACACCAGACGACCCTTCCTCCTGTCAGCTATTGCAATAAAGAACTGAGTTGATCTGTGGAAGGGCTGGATGCACTCCAAGTAGAAAGCCAGGGCACGCCTGACATCTAGAGCATGCAGGTGTCTGTTCTCGTTGGTCTTGTGAGGCTTGGGACAGGACACTGAGAGGAAGATATCCTGATTGACATGGAAGCGCGACGCCACCTTCGGCAGGATAGGGTTGCAGCTGCACCTTGTCCTTATAGAACACCGTATATGAGGGCTCCGAAGTGAGGGCTTTAATCTCGGAGACTCGCCTCGCCAAAGGAATGCGACCTTCCATGACAGGTGTGAGAGAGAGAGCAAGAGGCTCGAATGGAGGACCAGTAAGCCTGGAAAGGACTAGATTGAGGTCCCATTGGGGAATCAGATCCCGGACCGGAGGAAACAGCCTCTTGAGGCCCTTGAGGAACCTGATCATCTTATGTGAGCATACTGATCTTCCCTGGACGTGCGGATGAAAGGCTGATATGGCTGCCAAGTGCATCTTGATCGATGGCAAGGCCCTGGCGCTTTAGATGCAGCAGGTAGTCCAGGATGGATTGTAAAGAGACACTAACGGGAAATATTCCGCTCCAAAGCCTAGCAAGAGAAGTGTTCCCACTTCGCAAGGTAGTCAAGTATCAGAGGGGTAGCCGTGTTAGTCTGAATCTGTAAAAAGCGACAAAGAGTCCTGTGGCACCTTATAGACTAACAGACATAAGCTGTGGTGGGTGAATATCCACTTCGTCGGATGCATGTGGTAGGTGGCTCTAGTGGAGGACTTTCTGCTTTCCAGAAGAACCTGATGGGAGCAGGCCTGCTCCTTGGGGCTCAGCCACGCAGCATTCATGCTGTGAGGTGGAGAGAAGTGAAGTTCGGGTGCAGCAACCGACTGTGATCCTGAGAGAGCAGGTCCGGATGGCCAGGAAGAGTCCATGTGGCTGCCACTGCCAAGTCCATGACAGTGCCAAACCAATGCTCGCAAGGCCAGGCCGGTTCGATCATAATGACTTGTGCCTGATCCCTCTTGATCTTGGAAAGGACCCTGCTGATTAGCAGGTCTGGTGGAAAGCCATACATGAGACCCTCTGACCATGACAGAAGGAAGGCACCCGACAGCGAGCTGCTGTTGAGGCCTTGTAGTGAACAGAATTGGTGGCATTTCCTGTACTGTCTGCTGGCAAACAGGTCCACTTGGGGAGCTCCCCATCTCTGGAAGAGCATCTGGGAAACCTCTGAGTGGAGGGACCACTCGTAGTGAGAGAAGAAGGACCTGCTGAGGCGATCCACCAGCGTGTTCTGGACACCAGGGAGGTTCGAGGCTTCCAGGTGGATAGTGTGCTGGATGCAGAAGTCCCACAGGCGAAGGGCTTCCTTGCTCCCCCTTTGTATGTTGACATAGAACATGGAGGCCGCGTTGTCTGTCAGTACCTGCACCACACTCGACTTGGGATGTAAAATGTTAAATGGTTAATCGATAAGCATCAGTCTTATCGGTAAGGTATTACGGTTAACGTTTAAACTGCTGTGGGACTCCACTGCTGGCCCCCAGCACCCTGGCTGTTGGCCTCCTATGCCCAGAGTCTCAGCTGCCAACCTGTGCCCCAGCATGCTGGCTGCCGGCCCCGCGTCCAGGGCTCTGCGTGGGGGACACGGCGCAGCCAGGATCCCAGGTGCGTGGGACAGCAGCAGAGCCTAATGGTTAAACATTTAACTGGTACAATTTTAAAAGTTTAAATGTTTACTTTTTTTAACCGCTATTTACATCGTTACACTCGACCAGATAGATGGGGGAAGAAACACTTCACACACCAGGCAAATGGCCCTGAGCTTTCTGACCTTTATGTGAAGCGACAGCTCCTCCCATGACCATAGTCCTTGAGTTTTGAGGGCACCACGGTGCACTCCCCAGCCGAGGTTGGACGCATCCGACACCAGGGAAACTGTGGGCCATGGAGCCATGAATGGAACCCCTTCCATCACCGGATTCGGGTTGCACCACCATTGGAGGGAGGTGAGTAACTGGGCCAGGATCATGAGGAACCCCTCCAAGGGGTGTCTGGCTGTGGAATGACAACCACATTTGAAGGGACTTCAGCCGCAGTCTTTGATGCTGGAGTATGTAGGTGCACGCAGCCATGTGCCCTAGGGGTCTGAAACAGACCTGAGCTGTGGTGACTGGGTGTGCGATGACTTGGGCAATCAGATCTGACATTGCTCTGAACCTGGCTTGTGGTAAGAACTTCTGGCTTGGGTAAAGTCGAGGACTGCTCCGATGAACTCTATCCTCTGAGCAGGGACCAATGTTGATTTTTGTTTGTTTATCAACAGGCCCAGGGCATGACAAGTGGCTTGCAACACCTCGATACTGCACTGCACCTGCTTGTGGGAGCAACCCTTAATGTGCCAGTCATCCAGCCAGGGATCGATCTGGACCCCCTGATGTCTGAGGTAAGCTGCAACCACTGCCATGCACTTTCTAAACACTCCTGGTGCTGTTACTAGGCCGAATGGGAGCACTGCGAACTGGTAATGTGTCTGACCGACCACAAAACGTAGAAATCTCTTGTGTCCGGAAAATTTTGAGATGTGAAAGTAAGTGTCTTTTAGGTCGAGGATGGCATACCAGTCTCCAGGATCCAGGGAGGGGATGATGGAGGCCAGGGAGACCATGCGAAACGTCAACTTCTTGAGATATTTGTTGAGGTCTCGCAGGTCCAGGATGGCCATAGCCCTCCTTTGGCCTTCAAAATGGGAAAGTACCGGGAGTAAAAACCTTTCCCTCTTCATTCTGCTGGAACTGCCTCCACGGCGCCCAGACACAGGAGGGCTTGCATCTTCTAGGTGAGCAATTGCTCGTGAGATGGGTCCCTGAGAAGGGACGGGGAAGGGTGTTGGAAGGGGGGATAGAACCAAATTGGAGGATATACCCCGCTGCCACTGTATTGAGGACCTAGCGGTCTGTAGTTATGGAGGTCCAAGCAGGAAGGAAAGATAACAAATGATGGGAAAATAAAGGGTGAGACAGATCCTGGTTGCAGCCTGGGAGGTCGCCCTCGAACGTCCCCTCACAATGATTGCCTGTTTTTGTGAGGGGCACGGCTCGAGCCCAAATGCGGCCCCACTGCAGGTGACTGGCCTTGGCAATGCCTATATCCCCATCTCTTTCTGCAGTACGGTTCCACTCTGGTCTGGCCCATGAACCTCTGCATTTGCTGAGGTTTAAATCTCTTTCTAGCATGGGCCAGAATGTACAGGCCCAGCGAGCAAAGAGTGGCCCTCGAGTCTTTTAGGCCGTGTAATCTGCTGTCCGTTTGTTCAGCAAACAGGGCCGAGCCGTTGAACGGGAGGTCCTGAATGGACTGTTGGACTTCTGCCAACAGACTGGATGATTGAAGACATTATGCCCTTCTCATGGCCACCACAGAGGCCATCGCTCTGGCTGCAGAGTCTGCCGCATCTGAGGTGGCCTGGAGGGAGACTCTTGCAATTGCCCTGCCCTCCTCTAGTATGGCATCGAACTTCCATTTGGTGTCCTGCGGGAGTGAATCAGCAAACTTGGCCATGGCCTGCCATATACTGAAGTGATACCTGCCGAGCAGAGCCTGGTGGTTTGCGATGCGAAGCTGTAGGCTGGCTGTTGAATAAATTTTCCTGCCCTACAGATCAAGTCGTTCGGCATCTTGATTTTTTTGAGTAGATCTGGGCTGCCCCTGCCTGTCGCGCTCGTTGGCAGCCGCAACCACCAGAGACCCGGGAGAGGGCTGTGTATATAGGTACTCAAACCCCTTTGCAGAAATGTAGTATTTGCACTCTGCCCTCTTAGAAATGGGTGGCAGGGATGATGGGGTCTACCCAGGGCCGGTGCAACCACTAGGCGAACTAGGTGGCTGCCTAGGGTACCAAGTGGTTGGGGGCACCAAAAAGCATGCTGAGGGGAGGTGGTGGAGTGGAGGTGAGCTGGGGTAGGCGGGAGCGGGGGGGCATGTAGGGGAACCGCTCCCCGCCCCAGCTCATCTCCGCTCCGCCTTCTCCCCTGAGCACGCCACTCCCGCTCTAATTCTCCTCTCCTCCCAGGCTTGCCACGCCAATCAGGTGTTTGGCACGGCAAGCCTGGAGACGGGAGAAGTGGAGCGGTGCTGGCGTGCTCAGGGGAGAAGGCAGAGCAGAGGTGAGCTGGGGCGGGGAGCTGCTACAGTGGGGGCTGCCCAGGCGGAGGGGAGGCGGGGGGGCGCTGCAGGGCGCTGCCGCGGGGGGGCTCCCCGGGTGGGGGGGGCACCGCAGGGCTGGGAGCTGCCGCAGGGGGGGGCTCTCTGGCTCTTCCCCATGGCCCCGCCCCTGCTCCGCCCCAACCCCACCTCTTCCCACCCCCACCCCCGCTCTGCCCCAGCCCTGCCCTCACTCCCCTGAAGATTGCAGCCAGGCCCGACCCTGCACTCACTGCATGGTAAGTGGAGCGACCTGGCCCCAGCCGCAAGTGCTGGGGGGGCGGTTCCCTCCTCCCCCCAAGCCTGGGAGCCAGGGGAGCAGAGCAGGCTGGGGCCCCAGGCCTCCGTGGGGGATGGGGGGCTGACTACTTCCTGGGAAGTGGAATGACCCGACCCCAGCCTGTTCCGCTCCCCTGGCTCCCAGGCTTGGGGGGAGGGGGAACCACCCCCCTGCACTCGCATTCAGCACGGTTGGGAGCCAGGGGAGCGGAGCAGGCTGGGGCTGGGTCACTCCCTTTCCCACAGGAAGTGGCCAGCCCCACTCCCCCCCGTAGGCCTGGGACCAGCCCCCCCATCCTGTGGAGGCCTGGGACGGGGCCCCACACAGCCCCCCTGCAGAGGCCTGGGCTGTGTAGGGCACCAAAATAGCTAGGGCGGCCCTGGCTCCCTGGGCCGGAGGGGGGACGCAAGGTGGAAGTTTCGTCTAGGGCACGAAATATCCTTGCACCGGCCCTGGGTCTGCCACAGGGCTTTTACGATTTTTTACTACCCCATCATGCACGGATAGAGCCACCTTTTCCGGGGCTGCTGCCGCAAGACATCAAATACGGAGTCCGTGGGTTCGGACATCTCCTCCGCCTGCAGTCCCAGGTTGGCTGCCACCCGTTTAAGCAGCTCCTGGTGGGCTTTGACGTCGTCCTGAGGCACAGTCTGCAATGGGCCAGCTACTGCCTCATCAGGCAATGAGGCGGCAGCGGCCAGCCCAGGAAGAGGGGCGGGGAACCCCCACTGCCTGGGGAACCACGTCCACTGGAGGAAGTAGCTCTTGGGTCCCTTGGACTGATGTGACATCCGAGCCCGTGGCCGGTCGACACACTAAGGTTGAAGGTTCTTCCAGTGCCCCTGAGACTGAGCGCTGGGCCTGAGGTCCCCCAGCCTAGGGAACTGCCCATGTGTTATAGACTTGCCAGGGCCCAGGCCACTGACCCTGCGGCCGCATGCCTGGGAAGAACCCGCTTGCTGGGCAGGTGGCAGTTGGTCCCTTGGGGGCCATCAATTCCTTACTCTCATAGCCCAAGGAGGAACAGTCTTCCTCTGATGACCATGGTGGCGCCACCATAGGGTAGGCTTCCCCACTATGTCTGGCGGTCTTGTGCCTGCCAATTGGGCAGTGGTATCGGGACCCCGCTGAGCTATGTCGCATATCCGGCAATCAGCAGCACTACTCATATGCCTGGTAATAATCTGGAGAACGACGCCACCTGCTTCAGGAATGGTGCGCAGGCTCCAGTGACCGGGATCAGGAGCGCAGAGATTGTCTATGACGCTCCGGTGACTGACGTCTGGATTCCGGTGACCAGCAATGGTCCGGTGACCGGCGATGGGGCTCCGGTGACTGTGCCCGGGGCTGTGGAAACCAGTCTCTCTCCAAAGAGCGGTGTTGAGACTCCAGGTGGGGCTCTGGTGAGCGACGCCTGTGAACCAGGGAGTGGCACCTTTCAGGTGACCGCTGCCGGAGTTCTGGGGACCGGTGGCGCACCTCTGTGGCCCAGTCCCGCAGATCTGGTGATCGATGTGTGGATCCCGGAGATTGGTGCCTGGAGCTCGGCGATCGCCGGGAACCTGCTGAGTAGCCGCGGGTCTGCAATCTGGTCCTGGCAAGTGGGCCCGGGTACGGTGCCACGGGGGTGACTTCTGCAGGGGTGCCATTGAGGGCTTTCCCTCAGAAACGGGTGGGCAGGAGGGGTCCTTAAGCCTTTCTTCCTGAGGAATAGGCAGCACTGGGAGAGAGAAGATGTCTTTTGCTGCTTAAAAGGCTTCTGGGGTGGACGGAACCATGAGGTACCACACGCCTCTACCACTCCCTGGGGTAGGAGGCAGGTTGCGGGATGGACTAAGCCCAATAGGCGAGGCTGCCACCTGGCTACACGCCTGTGATGGTGAGATGGCCCAATTCGGTCCAGGCTCCTCTTTTCCCTTATCTTTACCCTTACGGAACCCTGCGGAGTGTCCCTTCCTTGTGCCTTTTGTCCCGTACCGGTGACAAGGACTGAGGTCGCGAGGCAGCCAGTGTTGGGGACACACTTCTTGTCGATGCCAAAGTACTGGCACCGAGTCCAGATGTGCAGGCTCCGAGGGTGGTGCAATAGCAGACCTCATGAGGAGTGCATGGAGCCTGATGTGTCTCTCCTTTCTGGTCCAAAGCTTGAATCCTTTATAAATACAGCACTTTTCACGAATGTGGGACTCACCCAGACATTCAAACAACCAAGATGTGGATCTTTGATTGGCATAGGTTTCTTACAGTGATTGCACAGCTTGAATCCCGGGGAGCGGCTCAGTCCCTCGGGGGACTATGAATAACTAAATACACTAACACCTGTCTACAGCTATTTACACAATAAAAGTTCAAACAACTACTGAAAAAGAGCAACTTGATAGAGCAAGGGGAGCCGCGGGGCACTGGCGGTAAGAAGGAACTGAGGGAGGGACGGGGCTGGCAGTGCCCCTTATACCAGTGCATACGCGCGCCCCTCTAGAGGGTGCCAGAGCCGGTCCCCTACGGATACCAATGAGGAAAAAACTTCCAGCACCGGTGCATGTGGCGAGCACACACACCTACAATGGAAGAAGAAATGACTGCTCTGCTACAAGAGAGACTTACTGTTAGAATTTTTCAAGTGAGAAGAGGAAGGCAGGTCTCCTCCAGCTTGGCTGGAGTCTGACTTTTAAACAGACCACTTTGTGGCCCCTGGCCATTTTCTCAGAGCTTTTAAGAAATCCTTTTGATAGCTTCCTACTGGAATTTCAGTGACCCCAGCTGATCTCCAAGAGGAGTCCCGCAAACCATTCTAAAGGCTAGTGCTCCTTTTCCCTCTTCGCCATAACAGTGCTGCTCTTGGACAGAGCCTGACTATACCTCACTGATATCTTTTATAGAGCCTTTGACCAGGCTGACAGGAGTGCAGATTCCTATGCTCTTTGGGTGGCTCAGACAATATTTTATCCACAGTATTGTTTTTACCATAGTGCCAAGATTCGGGGATTTTTATTTGAAAACAGGAAGACAAAGAACAGCTGGGCTTCTTACTCCTCTCCCCATGCTCGCTAACCACTCCGGTCCCCATGCTAATGTCAGGCTTGGTCTGTCCACTTCTACATCCCACACTGCACACACTACACCAAAAGGGCATGTTGCCCTAATGTCCATCTGCAGACGTTCCTGATGATGTGCAGTGAGTTAGCATGCATGGGCAGAAACTCGTTTTCAAGTGTCATTGACCTCAGCAGGTTACATTTTAAACTTTCATTCATTTGTATTTAATGGGAACAACCAAATATTTGCCCCTTGGCAGCTATGGAGGAAGTGCAGACACAGCCATGACTGAGCTCTGGGAACATAAACCATCCTCCTGGGATACTCTGCTTTGAATTCCTGTAACTGAGAAACCCCTTTAAATGTAACAGGGCCCTGGGCTCAGGTACTGGGTGGCACTTGGCATCTATTGCATGTTGCTGTTTACTCACCAGTGTCCAAAGGACGTAGATAGTAAAAAGTGCAATAGTAAGTGCTATCAGTCCGATGGCTTCCAGCCGGCTGTTGAATTGCAAGTGATCCTGGGCACCACGAAGACACAGCCAGCCCGAGATTGCCGCCAGGGGAGTAATGAACAGAAAACACACCATGTCACAGAAGAGGGTCCTCTTCTCATTACGAGGGCCAGGATCCTTCAGCCACTACAGGAAGAAGAGGAAAGAGGTGATTAGGCAGTGGCACAAGAGCTAATACATACGCATGTGGGGGAGCGAAATAAGAGGCTATAGTGTGTTTGGCTTCTCATTATTTGCATCCTATAAATGCTCCTGGTGCTTTATAACAATAACCCACAAGGCCTCATAAAAACTGGTTAAAAATGCAGAGCATGTTTTTTTAAACACTAACCAAGCATACGGGAGGTGCTAACACATCTGCATGGGCAGAGGGGAACACCTGGCTAAGAGCGCTCAAAGCAGGCTGCTGCTGGCAGACAAGGCATCGTAGACGCTGAGTGCCGATCTTGCTAAGCGATGCTTACTGTAATCGTACAATGCAAATGGGCCAGCCTGACAGTTTGTGCAGGATTCATTGCTTTAGCAGCGAGGATTCATCTCTTGTATTAAGAAGTTTTGTTTTAGGCCTGCAATCCAATCTAGCTGGCTCTGGGACCTGGGCAGGGAGCTGAGAGGAAGCAGGAGTTCCTGTTCACTCTGCCAGCAGGAGACATTTCTTTCACTGAATTAGAGAGAACAAATACATCCTCCAAAGGTGCTGAATCTGAGTGATATCAAACATGCCACAACAGTCAAATCAGAGTAGAGCTGGTTAGAAAATTTCTGACAAAACCACGGACAGTTTGATTTTGCTGAAGGTTGGATGGAATTCGGGCAGGGCTCTGATGGAAACCTACCTGGTTTTCTGCCAACTTGCCCACCTGGGTCCTCTGTAGCGTGCCTGGTGGGCTGTTGGGGACCCTGGGCTCCCAGGTTCACAGCCACCAGCCGGACAGCCCGGAGGTGGGGCACCATTCCCATCTGGAGAATCTAAACATTTTTGGGTTTTGTTCCTAATTAAACCAAATTTCGAAATCCTCCGTGAAATGGAATCGCCTTTCTAAAATGGAGAGATCTCCAAGACTTCGCTTCACCTTGGGCCTCTCCTAGGCCCTGCAGTCCAGTGCCCCCACCGATGCTTACCCAGACCCTTCTGTCTAGGGGATGATTAACTCAAAATAAGATATTCTCGATGCTGTCATCGCCTCAGAGGTGGCAAACGGAGGGGTGGGGGGAGGGGGGAGGAGAGAGAGAGAGAATCCCTGCTGAATTAACTAAGTAGGAAATCAGGATGAGAAAAAAAATCAGCACGCAGGATGTGGACTGAAAGCCTCTTGCCTGAACAGGGCAGGCTGGCTGCTGAGCATCAGAAAACCAAGTACAGTCAGGGGAAGGCGACTCAGACCCACCTTCTCTTATAGCGCATCCTGTGTCAAAAGCTCTGACTCAGCTGTAAAATGATCCTGTTTACTAGGGAAACCTTCCCCCCAAGGGACTCGACTACTCTTTCCCCCAGTCTCAGCCCAGCCACATAGGCCGGGGAAGGGATTTTGCTATTTGCTCAAATAAACTTGTGGGCAAAGGAGCTGAAATCTTTGTTTCACCCTGACAAAGTTCAAAGTCAATGGCATTTCCATTGTGTGAGGAGCCATTGGCAGCTGCTTTGCACAATCGTCTGGAAGACACTGTCAAAGCAAGGGCTACGGGCCACAAGACACTCACCAGCCAGATGCTCTTTGTCAGGACATTCTCCCTTCTTTACAGACTTGCTCCCTTTCTCCCTCTGTGCATTTGGTGATGCAGTGATTCCCCCCCACAATGAACCCTTGCTCTGTGTTACGAGGGTGAGCCTCTGTAAATGTTCTCTTTCTAGTGTACCAATCAGAAGGTAGGAAGCTGTTTTAGTAAGAACCCAGCTCTTTCTCTCCCTCCAGACAGAGGGTGCTGACATCTCATTATTTGTTTCTTGCAGAATGGTCTTGATTTAGTAAAAGTGCTGGTTAATTTTTATGCTGGACACCAAGTTTTACAACAGGAGTTGCTCTCTTCCGAGGATTATACTATATTTAACCTTCTTTGAAGAAAAAAAAGAAAAGAAAAGAAGGAAGGAATCTGTAGGTGCTAGCCATACCCAAGGTTTCTATGGTGAGGTGTAATGCAGACCAAGCTTTTGGTTTCTTGCTTGGTCCATGCTCCAGAACTGTTGGGTTTCTTCTCATTCAAAAAATGATTAAACAGACAACAAAACAAGAGACCAAACTAACAGATAGAGCACCACAGAGAGAGAGTCACAGTCCCGGGAAGGGAAGACACGCCAAGAGAGCCAGTGGCCATCCA
This sequence comes from Trachemys scripta elegans, assembly GCF_013100865.1. Classification (NCBI taxonomy): domain Eukaryota; kingdom Metazoa; phylum Chordata; order Testudines; family Emydidae; genus Trachemys; species Trachemys scripta. The sequence goes on along the minus strand of NC_048319.1, from coordinate 14,256,848 downwards.
GGCATAAGAACCGTACCAGAGAGAATTGCAGTGGGGTGAGTTCCATGGTAGGGTCACTGGGAATAAGAGAGTCCCAAAAACCAGTTATGTTGTAGGTGACTGTATAATTAAACACTGCAGGGTTATGGCAGCTTAAGCGAACGTAATCTCTGTCTCAGTGGGAGCTCCTTCCACAATGGATTCCCTGGGTACCCACTGCTGCAGAGGCAGACTGAGGTGACACCCCACGTGTACAGGCTGAGGACCTTGCAAACAGGGCTGGTGATTTGCTCAGAGAAGGGGAAATGAGAGTGGAATTAATACAACAGAGCCACTTAAACCGACAGCTGCTTAGAGAAGTGGTTTGCACTAATCCATTTATGTCTCTGTTCTGAAGTAGTGGTTTAAGAGGATTACGGCTCAATAGCCCACTCCTCACCCTGTCCATCACCACCACCCTGCAGGCCATCAGACACCCACGTGCTGCCGAGTTAGGGGAGGGCTGGTTGGAGGGGTCCTGGCACATCTCTTGGGCACTGGCATTGGTCAGAGAGCGGAGCCCCAGAAGCAGGCCTTTGTTCTGCCCTCTTGGAGCAGCTGTGCTACTGCTCTGGGCCGTGCGATAGCAGTGAGCCACAGCTCTCTGTCCCCTCCCTCTCATTGCTCGAGTACTCCGCCTGCAGCATGGCTACTCCCTCCACCTGGGCACTGCTTGGCCAGGCTCCGGCAGTGACACACACATTCTTCCCTCTTCCTGGAGTATTTTGTTCCACACCACGCTAGAGAAAGTGGGATCCTGCTCATTGCCCTCCTCCTTCGCAGTATGCTTCACTGGGCCATACTGCAGCCACTGGCTTCCTTCAACACATTCCTTCACTGAGTGGCACCAAGCAATGCTCCAAGCCGCATTCCTATCATGTGGGTCTGGGTATTCCACTAGAGGAGACTGCAGTTTTGTTTCAATTCCAGCTGAGGGCATTTCCGCCTACTGGGGAGGGAGTAGCCATGCTGCAGGCGGAGTACTCGAGCAATGAGAGGGAGGGGACAGAGAGCTGTGGCTCACTGCTATCGCACGGCCCAGAGCAGTAGCACAGCTGCTCCAAGAGGGCAGAACAAAGGCCTGCTTCTGGGGCTCCGCTCTCTGACCAATGCCAGTGCCCAAGAGATGTGCCAGGACCCCTCCAACCAGCCCTCCCCTAACTCGGCAGCACATGGGTGTCTGATGGCCTGCAGGGTGGTGGTGATGGACAGGGTGAGGAGTGGGCTATTGAGCCGTAATCCTCTTAAACCACTTCTGAAGAAAAGAGACATAAATGGATTAGTGCAAACCACTTCTCTAAGCAGCTGTCGGTTTAAGTGGCTCTGTTGTATTAATTCCACTCTCATTTCCCCTTCTCTGAGCAAATCACCAGCCCTGTTTGCAAGGTCCTCAGCCTGTACACGTGGGGTGTCACCTCAGTCTGCCTCTGCAGCAATAGGTACCCAGGGAATCCATTGCGGAAGGAGCTCCCATGGGAAACATGGGTTACACTAGAGATGCTAGGTAGGGTGGAGACAGGCCATGAAGGGCACTGAATGTGAAGACAAGCAGTTTATGTTTGATATGACAGAGAAGGGGAAGACAATGGACGGATGCAAAAGGAGGAGAGACATAACCAAAGCAACAGTCTAGGAGAATGATCTTTGCAGCAGCATTCTGAAAGATATGAATGAGGCAAGATAGCATTTATCAAGGCCAGAGAAAAAGATGTTGCAATAGTCAAGATCACAGGGTATGTCTATACAGCAAAGAAAAGCCAGCGACTGGCCCGTGACAGCCGACTTGGGTGTGCAGGACTCTCATTGCTGTGTAGACTTAGAATCATAGGGTTAGAAGGGACCACAACTAGGGTGACCAGATGTCCCGATTTTATAGGGACAGTCCCGATTTTGGGGTCTTTTTCTTATATAGGCTCCTATTACCCTCCACCCCATCCCGATTTTTCACACTTGCTGTCTGGTCACCCTAACCACAATGGTCATCTAGTCTAAACCCCTTCCGAGATGCAGGATTTCTTGTGTCTAAACCATGCAAGGCAGATGGCTCCAGCCTCCTTTTGAAAACCGCCAGTGAAGGAGCGTCCACAGCCTCCCGAGGCATCTGTTCCATTGCCCTACTGTTCTGACAGGTAGGAAGCTTTCCCTGAGATTTAATCTAAATCTGCTGGGCTGTAGTTTGAACCTGTTGCCTCTTGTCCTGCCCTCTGTGGCAAAAGAGAAGAACGTTTCTCCATCTTTTTTATGGCAGCCTGTCACAAAAGACAGCTATCATGTCCCCCCTCCCTCTCCTCTTTTCCAAACTAAACATACCCACTTCCTTCAGCCTTTGCTCGTATGGCTGCATTCCATCCCTTTGATCATATTGGTTGCTCACCTCTGGATCCTTTCCAATTTCTCCACATCCTTTCTATACATTGGTGACCAAAATTGGACACATACTTCAGCTGAAGCCTAACCAGCACCAAGTAGAGCGGTACGATCACCTCCCGTGACTTTCATGCTATGCCTCTGTTCATGCAACTAAAATTGCATTTGCTTTTTTTTTTTTTTTTTTTTTTTTTTTGCAACAGCATCAAACTGCTGATTCATGTTGAGGTTGTGATTCACCACAACTCCCAGATCCTTCTCAACAGTGCTACTGCCAAGCCAGTTATCCCCACTCTGTATTGGTGCATTTGTTTTTTCTTCTCTAAGTGTAGCACCTTACATTTGTTGAATTTCATTTTGTTGTCTATAGCTCAGTTCTCCAATTTATCAAGAACGCTTTGTATTTTAGATCAATCCTCCAAAGTGCTGGCAGCCCCGCCCAGCTTTGTGTCATCTGCAAACTTGATCAAGATGCTTTCTGTTCCTACATCCAGGTCTTTAATAAAGATGTTAAATAACATCGGACCCCGAACAGATCCCCATAGAACCGCACCTGAGACCTCCCTCCAATATGACATCATTCCATTAATAGTTACTCCTTGTTTGCAGTTTTTTAACTAGTTATGCATCCACCTAATGGTAGTTCTGCCAAGCTCACATTTCTCCAGCTTACTTATCAGAATGTCATATAGGACTGTGTCAAAAGCCTTGCTGAAGTCCACATTCCCCCATTCTCCAAACCAGTTACCCTGTCAAGGAAAGAAATCAAGCTGGTTTGGCATGATTTGTTCTTGGTAAATCCATACTGGCTGCTAGTGATTACCCCCTTCATTTCCCAGGTATTCACAAATGTAAAGTTTTATGCATTGCTCTAGTACAGGGTTTCTCAAACTGTGGGTCAGGACCCCAAAGTGGGTCGCGATCCCATTTTAACGGAATCGCCAAGGCGGGTGTTAGACTTGCTGGGGCCTAGGGCCCAAACCCAAACCCAAGCCCCACCGCCCGGGGCTGAAGCCAAACCCAAAGTCCCACTGGCTCGGGGCTGAAGCCTGAGAGCTTCAGCTCTGGGAAGGGGGGCTAAGGTTACATGCCCCCTGCCCAGGGCAGAAGCCCTTGGGCTTTAGCTTTGGCCCTCTCCAGCACACAGGGCGCCAGGGCTGGGGTGGGCTTAGGTCTCCCCTCCTGGGGTCATGTAGTAATTTCTGTTGTCAGAAGGGGGTTCACGGTGCAAGAAGTTTGAGAACTGCTGCTCTAGTAGCTTCAAAGTCAGACTGACTGGTCTATAGGTCCCTGGCTCCTCCTTTTCCCCCTTTTTAAAGATGGGCACTGTGTTAGCCCTCCTCCAGTCTTCCAAGACCTCTCTTGGAAGGGCTCAGGCTGGAGCCCAAGCTCTTGGACCCTTCCATCCCGCAAGACCTAGAGCCCAGGCTCCAGCCTGAGCCCAGAAGTCTACACAACAATGAAACAGCCCTGCACCCCTCCCAAGCCCTGAGAGCCTGAGTGGGATAGCACAAGCCAGCTGTGGGTGTCTAGTTGCTGTGTAGACATACCCCAAGATGATGAGTGTTTGGGTCAGATGGAGGGGAAAGACCAGTGGCACTGGAACAGGGAGGGGCTGGAGGGCAGGGAGGGGCTTGGCCCATCCTCTTTTAACCAGAGTGGACATTGCCTCCTTCCCCTCCTCTTCACCCCAAGGCCGCACCCCCTGGCCAGGCCAGCAGCTGGTGGAGCCCAGCCTGGGAGCCTGGGCAGTTGTGGGAGTCGCAGGGACACCCAATTGGGGGGGGTAGGGTCTAAATCAGCCCCTTGCCCATGTCCCTGCCTCCCAGGCTCCCTGCCCAGCCTTGGGCAGGTGCAGGATCCAGACACTGATTCCCCACAGCTGCCCACATAGCTCTTATCCCGACCCAGTTTCGGCCAAGGGGCAGGGCCTCAGAGCTGCAGCCAGGCTATGGTAAGAGCCACACAAGCAGCTGTGGGGAGCTGCAGGAGACCCTCCACCTGCTCATGGTGTGGGGAGCCCGAGCAGCCTCCCCAGCCCATGTCCCCATCCCGGGCAGGTGGAGGGTCCACACCGTGGCCCCCTATAGCTGCCCCTGTGGCTCTTACCATGGCTGGCTGCAGCTCTGAGGCCCTGCCCCTCGGCCAAAACTGGGTCGGGATAAGAGCTGTGGGGAGCCTGTGCCCCTCCACCTGGGTACAGAGCCTGGGGGGCAGGGACAGGGGGCTGCTTTTGGCCCCACCCTGGGCAGACTCCTCATCTCCTCTTAGCTTCCAGCTTGGCTGGGGGCAGGGCCTCGGGGAAGGGGCAGGGGTGGGACCACAGGGGGTGCCCATTGGTCCCCCCACTTTTTGGAACGCTCTGCCGCCCTTGGGAAAGGCTGTATCTTAGAGATATTATGAAGAAAGAATCAGCAAGCTTTAGATGTAACCTGGGTGTGAGGATCTAGAGAGAGGTCTGAGTCAAAGATGACACCCAGGTTAGAGGTCTGAGTGACAGGCAGGATGGTGGGTTTTTTTTTGTTTTTGTTTTTGTTTTTTTAAAACAGTGATCAAGAAAGGAGAGACTGGGGAGTGGTGGGGAGATTAGATGGTCTGTTTTAGCCATGTTGAGCTTGAATGATGGCTAAACATTCAGGAGATATCAGTGAGAGACTGAGATTTGGGTTTGGACAGAAGGAGACAGGTCTTACGTAGAGAGGTAGATTTGCATATCATCAGCATAGAGATGGTAACTGAATTTGTATTGGTGGATGAGATTGTCCAGAGATAAGGTGTAGAGAGAAGAGAAGGGGACCAAGGACAGAGCCCGGTTGCATCCCCCCTAGAAAGTTGTGATGGTGGTGAGGAGAAGATGACGTGATTCACAGATTGCAAGGCCAGAAGGGACCATTATGATCATCTAGTCTAATCTCTTGTACAGCACAGGCCAAAGAATGTCCCCAAAATAATTCCTAGAGAAGATCTTTAAGAAAAACATCCAATCTTGATTTAAAAATTGGCAGTAATGGAGGATCCAACATGATCTTTGGCAGGTTGTTCCAATGGTTAATTACTCTGTTAAAAATCCTTAAAAGGATGTTTCAGAGGACACACTAAAGGAGCAGCAAGAGGCAGAAGGAGCACTAGGAGAGGACAGAGTCACAGAAGCCATGTGAGAACAAGATTTCAAGAAGAGGAGCATGGCTGACGGTGTCATAGTCAGTGGACAGGTCAAGGAGGATGAGGATGAAGTACTGGTTCTGAACTTTAGCTTGGAAGTGATTATCATAGATTTTTGGTAAGAGCTATTTCAGTGGAACAGATTGGAGAGGAATTGGAAGAGAGGCAACAATTATCAAGTGTGTTCAAAGGGCTTAGAGATGAAAGGGAGAAGGAAGATGGAGAGGTAAGTAGGGTCAAGCGAGAGATTTTTGTTTTGTTTTTTGGGAGAGACTAAAGCATGCTTGTATTGTGAGGGGAAAGAGGCAGAAGAGAGAGAGAGGCCCAGGAGGAGAGTAAGGGGGTGGATAAGAATGGGTGCAAGGATGATCAGGAGATGGGATGGGAGAGGTCACTGGGGCAAGTGGAGGGACTAGAGGAGGACAGCAGACAAGAAACATCGGCATCTGTGGAGGATGACTGAATTGTAGGACAGGAAGGTCACATTGTATTTTGTTAATTTTCTCTTGGAAGAAGTCAGCAAGAACTGGAAAGAAACATGGCAGAGAACCAGAGGAGGAGGCTGCAGTGTTTCCAAACCTCACTGGAAGCTACTGACATTAAAAAGAAAATAAGAGAATGTAAAATCCTCCACCTGTTGTTACAGTTCCAGTACAGCGCTCCCACTTGGCCTGTTGAGGGGATTCAGCTGCTGGATCCCAGGGTGTTTTAAGCTTTCAGAGTCTCAGCAGAGTCCCAGTACTGCCCCTGTCTTGAGATCTCTAGGCACAATCGGGGTGCAGAACCTCTCTCTAGCACCCTCTCCTGAGAACTGTGCCAAGTGGCCCATTGCCCAGCCCTGGACCAGTGATGAGCGTTCAGACCCCCCCCCCCATAGTTTAAACACATCGTCTTCTAGAGTTTCAGCCATGTGGGTATTCTGGGTCTTTAAGGGGCACATGGCAGGTATAATGCATGAAATGCACAGCCACTCTGCACAGGAATCTACTACTGTCCTTTAATCACATGAGAAATGCACCAATCTGTACAAAAATAAACTGCCTGCATTTCTCTGCCTCCTTTTCCTTACCGCTCCAGAACATTCATTGGGCTGGGGCCAGAGTCGGCTGGGGCAACCAGGATCCTCTGCTGCAGTGCATGGCTTGTGTTTTCAAACATGGAGCCTTCTCTCCCCAGCCCACCTTCTCTGACCTTGGCTGATCTGTCCCCTTCCTCTCTCCTGCCCAAAACTCCCTGCATGGCTCTGTCTTCCCCCTGTGATTCCTTTATAAACCCCTGCTTTATCACCTCTGTCTGCTTTGTTTGGGAGCTGTCCACTGATGTCAGCCCCCAGCAGACAAGCCGCAGGAAGTGGCTTTTCCCTGAATAGGAGGCTGCCGGATTCTAAGGACCTACCACTGTGCCAGGTCTGAGGAAGGACTGCTTAAAGCAGGGGTGGGCAAACTACAGCCTGGGGACCGCATCTAGCCCTTCAGACATTTTAATCTGGCCCTCGAGCTCCTGCCGGGGAGCAGGGTCGGGGGCTTGCTCCATGTGGCTCCTGGAAGCAGCGGCACGTTCCCCCTCCAGCTCCTATGCGTAGGGGCAGCCAGGGGGCTCCGCACGCTGCTTCTGCCCCTAGCACCGCCCCCGTAGCTCCTATTGACCAGCGAACGGGGCCAATGGGAGCTGTACGGGCGGCGCCTGCAGACAGGGCAGCGTGTAGAGCCACCTGGCATGCCTCCATGTAGGAGGCGGAAGGGGGACATGCCGCTGCTTCCAGGAGCTGCTTGAGGTAAGCCTCGCCTGGAGCCTGCACCCCTGACTCCCCTTCCGTGCCCCAACCCCTTGCCCCAGCCCTGATCCCCCTCTCGGCCTCCAAACCAGTCGATCCCACCCTCCTGAACCCCAGAGCCTGCATCCGCAGCTGGAGCTCTCACCCCCCCCACCCGCACCCCAACACCCTGCCCCAGCCTGAAGCCCCCTCCTGTACCCTGAACTCCTCATTTCTGGCTCCACCCCAGAGCCCGCACTCCCAGCTGGAGCCCTCACCTCCTTCCGCACCCCAACCCCCAATTTCGTGAGCATTTATGGCCCATCATACAATTTCCATACCCAGATATGGCCCTCGGGCCAAAAAGTTTGCCCATCCCCTGGGTTAAAGCCTTGTCAGCAGTGGGGGACACACAGACAGAGGCACTCCACGATACAGCAATTTCATAGCTCCACAACACTGAACAGAATTTATCAGTTGCAGAGATTCCCCAAATCACCACCGTTGGCAGGCCCATGCAACACACTGCAACTGGAGCAGAAAGGGGAATGAAACCGCAAGACAAACTCATTTAAAAACGTTAAAAATACTGAGATTCATGCAAAACCACTGACCTTCATAAAATAACTAAATTAGGTGAATCTGATCAGTTAACAGGACTAATTAGAGACTGAATTATTTGTAGTATAACTGATAACCAAAGTCAAAGTAAGATTATTTCAAAGTTAAGTTAATTTCTTGCAAAGTACAGCAGATAATTGCAGGGTGTGTGAAAACTGTGCTTCCTAACCGTTTGCATACAGTGAAAAAAAAATCAGAGTGCATTTAATTTAAAATGGATGCTATGGCATAAAGACAGAATGGAAAGGTACACAAACTGCAAACCCAGATTTGTATGTAACAAACATGGAAGCAAGTCCAACATGGTGCAAAGTGACCAGTCCAAAGGTTACAGTGTCATGAATGCAATAAAAGCAATCATTTTGCAGTGAAATAGAAGAACATACAATAATAGATATACAGCTGGAGGACAAAACTTATGATGATGATACAGAAACAGAGCTCGTTTTTGGATCGCTTCATACATTTCAACGCAAGGATTTACAAGAGATTAGTTTGCAATGTTGTAAATACGTGAACAAGGTATGAATGTCAAAATATTGGGTGACTGGCAAGAGAAAAACTTTTTGGAATTTAAAATGGTTATTGAAACACACATATTGAAATATTTGGATTTAACAAAGACCCTAAGACCTTAGTTGGGCTGGGGAAAGACCAGAGATGGTTCAGGGTGGATTTTATCACCCAAACATGATACCTTTAGGTAGCGGTTTTTAGTAAAGTTATGGCCCTTCAGCATGAGTCACAAAAGCGTGTGCCCATTCTCTCACTGGCCCTGACCTTCACATGATTTCTCTCTCTAGGTTCTTAGATAACATGTGCTGCTCTTTCAGTTGGACTGATCTGTCATTGGGCTTGTTAACAGCTGCTGCTGTGAAGTCAACAGCACATCTGCCAAACCCAGGAACGAGAGTAGGAAATCAGTTCAGACACCAGTTTTGTTCCCCCTGGAAACCTTGATTACTCGGGCCTGGTCTACATTACGAGTTTAGGTTGAATTTAGCAGCGTTAAATCGAATTAAGCCTGGACACGTCCACACGACAAAGCCCTTTTTTTCCAACTTAAAGGGCCCTTTAAATCGGTTTCTTTACTCCACCTCCAACGAGGGGATTAGCGCTGAAATCGGCCTTTGCGGGTCGGAACTGGGATAGTGTGGATGGAATTCGACGGTATTGGCCTCCGGGAGCTATCCCAGAGTGCTTCATTGTGACCACTCTGGACAGCGCTCTCAACTCAGATGCACTGACCAGGTAGACAGGAAAAGCCCCGTGAACTTTTGAATTTAATTTCCTGTTTGCCCAGCATGGAGAGCACAGGTGACCATGATGGAGTCCCAGGATCGCAAAAGAGCTCCAGCATGGACCGAACAGGAGGTACGGGGTCTGCTCGCCATATGGGGAGACGAATCAGTGCTAGCTGAACTCCGCAGCAGTAAACGAAATGGCAAAATATTAGAAAAAGTCTCAAAAGCCACGAAGGACAGAGACCATAACAGGGACGCACAGCAGTGCCGTGTGAAAATTAAGGAGTTAAGGCAAGCCTACCACAAAGCCAGAAAGGCAAACGGAAGGTCCGGGACAGAGCCGCAGACATGCTGCTTCTACGTGGAGCTGCATGCCATGCTAGAGAGTGCAGTCACCACTACCCCAACCCTGTGCTTTGACTCCATTGATGGAGAATCACCAACAGTGAAGCGGGTTCGGGATACGAGGAAGATGATGATGAAGACACTGAAGATAGCTCACAGCAAAGAAGCGGAGAAACCGGTTTCCCCAACAGCCAGGATATGTTTATCACCCTGGACCTGGAGCCAGTAACCCCCGAACTCACCCAAGGCGTGCTCCCAGACGCTGAGGGCGCACAAGCGACCTCTGGTGAGTGTACCTTTGTAAATATTACCCATGATTTAAAAGCAAGCGTGTTTAATGATTAATTTGCCCTGGCAATCACGGCCAGTACAGCTACTGGAAAAGTCTGTTAACGTGTATGGGGATGGAGTGGAAATCCTCCAGGGACATCTCCAGGAAGCTCTCCTTCATGTACTCCCAAAGCCTTTGAAAAAGGTTTCTGCGGAGGGCTGCTTTATCCCGTCCGCCATGGTAGGACACTTTACCACGCCAGGCCAGTAGCACGTAGTCTGGAATCATTGCCTAACAAAGCATGGCAGCGTATGGTCTCGGTGTTTGCTGGCATGCAGACAACATCCATTCCTTATCTCTCTTTGTTATCCTATGGAGAGTGATATCATTCACGGTCACCTGGTTGAAATGGGGTGATTTTATTAAGGGGACATTCAGAGGTGCCTGTTCCTGCTCAGCTGAACAGAAATATTCCCCGCTGTTAGCCACGCGGTGGAGGGGGGAGGGGTGAAGTGATCATCCCAGAGAATTGGGTGTGTGTGGGGGGGAGGTGGGTTAGTTGGGTTTGTGCTGCATGTTAACCTGGAAACTGCAGCCCCTCCTTTTACATTACAAACCCATTTTAAATGGCCAACCCAATGGGTGCTTGCTATGGGAAATGAGGGCGCTGCTGTTTGAAACCATTCCCACATGTTATGAAGGTTAAAAAAGCCAAAAGACTGTGGCTTACATGGCTGCCTGCAAGCCGAATTCTGTTGCTTGGCACTGCGTGAGTGATCTCTCACACCAAACCAGCGGGCCCTCAATATAAGAGAAAAAATGCGACCTTGTAACGAAAGCACATGTGCTGTGTAATGTGAACAGCAAAATTTAACGTGAAAGAATGTACCCGTTGTTCTCTAAAATGTGTCTTTTTAACCACTTCTCCCTTCTCCTCCACCAGCTGCAAATGTTTCTCCTTTGCAGAGGCTAGTGAAGATTAGAAGGAGAAAACGGTGGACTCGGGATGATACGTTCTTGAGCTCCAGATGTCCTCCCACGCTGACAGAGCACAGCAGAATGCGTGGAGGCAGTCAATGTCAGAGTGCAGAAAAGCACAATATGAATGAGAGGAGAGGTGGCGGGCTGAATCGCAGGCTGAAGAGAGCAAGTGGCGGGCTGAAGAGGATAGGTGGCATCAGATTGCCGACAGAAGGCAAGAGTCGATGCTCCGGCTGCTGGAGCATCAAACTGATATGCTCCAGCGTATGGTTGAGCTGCAGGAAAGGCAGCAGGAGCAGAGACCGCCGCTACAGCCCGTGTAACCAACAGCCCTCCTCCCCAAGTTCCATAACCTCCTCACCCAGACACCCAAGAATGTGGTGGGGGGGGCCTCTGGCCACCCAGCCACTCCACCCCAGATGATTGCCCAAGCATCAGAAGGCTGGCCTTCAATAAGAGTTAAAGTTTTAAAGTTTTAAACTGCAGTGTGTCCTTGTCCTTCACTCCTCCCCCACCCCTCCCGGGCTACCTTGGCAGTTATCCCCCTAGTTGTGTGATGAATTAATAAAGAATGCATGAATGTGAAGTAACAATGACTTTATTGCCTCTGCAAGCGGTGCTCGAAGGGGGGAGGGGAGGGTGGTTAGCTTACAGGGAAGTATAGTGAATCGGGGGGGGGGGGGGGGAGGGTGGTTATCAAGGAGAAACAAACAGAAGTTTCACACCGTAGCCTGGCCAGTCACAAAACTGGTTTTCAAAGCTTCTCTGATGCGCACTGCACCCTACTGTACTCTTCTAACTGCCCTCGTCTCTAACTGCGCATAATCAGCGGCCAGGCGATTTGCCTCAACCTCCCACCCCACCATAAATGTCTCCCCCTTACTCTCACAGATATTGTGGAGCACACAGCAAGCAGCAATAACAATGGGGATATTGGTTTCGCTGAGGTCTATCCGAGTCAGTAAACTGCGCCAGCGCGCTTTTAAACGTCCAAATGCACATTCTACCACCATTCTGCACTTGCTCAGCCTATAGTTGAACAGGTCCTGACTACTGTCCAGGCTGCCTGTGTACGGCTTCATGAGCCATGGTATTAAGGGGTAGGCTGGGTCCCCAAGGATAACTATAGGCATTTCAACATCCCCAACGGTTATTTTCTGGTCCGGGAAGAAAGTCCCTTCCTCCAGCTTTTGAAACAGACCAGAGTTCCTGAAGATGCGAGCATCATGTACCTTTCCCGGCCATCCCACGTTGATGTTAGTGAAACGTCCCTTGTGATCCACCAGGGCTTGCAGCAGCATTGAGAAGTACCCTTTTTGGTTTATGTACTCGGTGGCTTGGTGCTCCAGTGACAAGATAAGGATATGGGTTCCATCTATCGCCCCACCACAGTTAGGGAATCCCATTGCAGCAAAGCCATCCACTATGACCTGCATGTTTCCCAGAGTCACTACCCTTGATATCAGCAGGTCTTTGATTGGGTTGGCTACTTGAATCACAGCAGCCCCCACAGTAGATTTGCCCACTTCAAATTGATTCCCGACTGACCGATAGCTGTCTGGTGTTGCAAGATTCCACAGGGCTATTGCCACTCGCTTCTCAACTGTGAGGGCTGCTCTCATCCTGGTATTCTGGCAGTTCAGGGCAGGGGAAAGCAAGTCACAAAGTTCCATGAAAGTGCTCTTATGCATGCGAAAGTTTCGCATCCACTGGGAATCATCCCACACACTGCAACACGATGCGGTCCCACCAGTCTATGCTTGTTTCTCGGGCCCAGAATCAGCGTTCCACGGCATGAGCCTGCCCCAGTAACACCATTGCTGGGGCCTGTACTTTGTGAGAGGTCTATGTCCATGTCAATTTCTTCATCACTTTCATCGCCGTGCTGCAATCACCTCCTCGCCTGGTTTTGCTTTGGCATTTCTGGCTCTGCATATACTCCAGGACAATGCGCGTGGTGTTCACAGTGCTCATAATTGCCATGGTGATCTGAGCGGGCTCCATGATCCCAGTGCTATGGCGTTTGGGCTGAAAAAAGGCGCGAAACTATTGTCTGACAGAGGGAGGGAGGGGTGAGTGACGACATGGCTTACAGGGAATTAAAATCAACAAAGGTGGATGTGCATCTGGGAGAAACACAAACAACTGTCTCACAGAATGGCCCCCCCAAAGATTGGACTCAAAACCCTGGGTTTAGCAGACCGTTGATTTCACGGAGGAAGGGGGAAGCAAATGAATACAGAACAAATCTGCTCCATCTATCTTTTACATCTTAGGCTGGCAGCAGACGATGCAGCATGACTGATAGCCATCGGCATCTTCTGGGTGCTTGGCAGAAGATTCTGCATTATGATTGCTAGCCATCATCATCAAGACAGTGCAGTAGGACTGCCGGCAGGACTGAGTCTCCAGGAGACAAAACATGTCTGCTCAGGTGCCTCTGACCGAACTCACTGAGGAGTACAACGATGATGGATACCACTCGTAATACACCATCTACTGCCAAAAGGCAAGGAGCTGCTGCTGTATAACAATGCAATCCCACGTCTGCCAGCACCCAGATGACATATGGTGACGGTGAGCTGAGCTGAGTGGGCTCCATGCTTGCCGTGGTATGTTGTCTGCACAGGTAACCCAGGAAAAAAGGCACGAAACGATTGTCTGCCATTGCTCTCATGGGGGGGGGGAGGAGAGAGCCTGACGACATGTACCCAGAGTCCCACGCAACACTGTTTTTGCCTCATCAGGCAGTGGGATCTCAACCCAGAATTCCAATGGGTGGCGGAGACTGCGGGAACTGTGGGATAGCTACCCACAGTGCAACGCTCTGGAAGTCGATGCTAGCCTCAGTACTGTGGACGCGGTCCGCCAACTTAATGCACTTAGAGCATTTTATGTGGGGACACACACAATCGACTGTATAAAACAGATTTCTATAAAACCGGCTTCTATAAATTCGATCTAATTTCGTAGTGTAGACATACCCTCAGTGCAGATCAGCATTACCAAGAGCACGAGCTTCCCAATGACAGGAGTGAGTTGTTATATTTAGGCAGCACATACAACTGCTGGGAGCTTTTGGGGCTGCAACTTGTACCAAAGGAGACTGGAAATTATCCATTCCTGGATCAGGATGCTGGCAGCCAATGGCAGTCTCTCACTGACTCAGGTATCGACTGGGTGGCATGTCCTATTAATAAGCAGGTAGCTAGGCACAGTTTCTAGTTAGCCCATTTACAACATTGCAGCAGAGGACAGGAAAGGGTTAAAATGATTTAAAATGTTTAAATTAATAGTTAAAATAAAGAGGAGCGAATTAGCCCTATAAATAGCCTCCAACAGGAAACCAGCAAAGGGCTCCAAACTAGGGATGTAAATATTATTTTAAAAAGTTAACCATTTAAAGGATTAAAATTATATCGTTTAATCAGCAACAGAGGGTCCTGTCATGCTTGCATCTGAAGAAGTGAGGTTCTTACCCACGAAAACTTATGCTCCCAATACTTCTGTTAGTCTCAAAGGTGCCACAGGACCCTCTGTTGCTTTTTACAGATTCAGACTAACACGGCTACCCCTCTGATCATTTAATCAGTTAACTGCCAGGGCTGGGGTCGCTCTGGCTGCCTGGCCACTGGTCAGCGTGGCTGGGGTTAACAGTTAGGGGGGTTAACCGGTAAGACTAATGCTTACCAGTTAACCGGTTAACCATTTACTATTTTACATTCCTACACCAAACACAAGAGAAATCACAGACAGTTACACACTCAGTGACAATCTGAGAGCCAGGAAGGGCAAATGGGCAAATGGGGAAAACAGACAAAACTTAAAACCATTTACAAAAAGAGAAAAAATAGGTATCAAAGGATTTTGGTGGATCCTTTCCACCTTGCCCCCCCCAACCCCCCAGCCAGAAAAGGGGAGAGCGACACAGGGAGGGGTGAATGCAGAGGGAAGTACCAAAGCATTTAACAGACCACTCAGTGCTTTGGCAGTAAGCAGCAGCCAGAGAGATTAATGAAGTCAATGCAGAACAGTGATATTTTCCCAGAAAAGGCAGCCCGTGTCAATAGAAACAGAGACCCAGCAGCATCTTGAAAAACAGCCCCTAGGGAGAAAGGAAGCGTAGACTCAGCAATGAATGACTCAGCTCACATAGTTCTGCCTGAAGGTCTAAAAGAGAGAGCTTCTACAGCTGTCACAGTGCGTCCCAAAAGAGCAAACGGACTCCACGAGCAGCAGATATAGAAACAGACTAACTGATGTACTGGGTTACTACAACTGATCAGACCGAAGACTTCTTTTGTTCATAAGCAGCAAACCTCTGGAATGAAGGAGTTTCCTAGTTATTGCAAAATCTCTCTGAACACCTGAAATATGAGATGTGTTTTCTAAGATGAATCCTACGGCGTAATTATGCCTTTTGTTTGCACTTGACATGGTTTTACTAAAGTAGCAACATCTGGTTCAAAGTAATTCTCTGCACTTTTACTTCTTATAGTCAGGGGTCTATTCTTAAAGGCTCTAAAGACTGAAAGCCCTTGAACAACACTGGCTGGAAACCAGTATGCTCAGATCACAACTATAATCATACAAAACACTATGTTTAAAGATCACTCATGTAGCAAAGGCAAGCAAACATTAGGAAATGCCAGAATTAAGATGGCCCCTACAACCTTAATTCACTCCCACTCTGTGTATATGTATTAAGATATAGCGTGTGATCATGTAATTGAAATCTTTCTTCCACAGAACCCCTGCCTCATTTAGGGCATAGGCCAGATGCTGTTCACTTAATGAGAAGGTATTCAATATTTTGTTTTATCATCATTTTTCAATGTGTGATTCCAGGGCTTCTATCTGTACACTATTCAAATCCTGCTCTGAACAGACAATTATTAATTTCCTCAAGGGCTTTTTCATGGTGCTCCTCACTACAGTATTTGAGGGATTCACAAATATTAATCTAGTTACTTTCGCAACACTCCTGGGAGATGATTGGATATTATCTCCATTTTACAGATCAACTGAGGCACAGAGAGGTGAAAAGTTTTGGGTGTCCAATTTGAGATGCTTAGAACCCGATTCTTCATAGTTCTTAGCATCATACAGCTCTGTATATGTTCAAAGCCCAGCTCCCGTTGATTTCAGTTGCAGCTGTGAGCACTCAGCACTTCAGCAAATCAGACCACAAGGTTCCAAGTCAGGCACGCAGAAAACTAGGAGAACACAATTGGTGATCCACTGGTGAAAAATCTGGTTGAAGTGACTTGCCCAGCATTGCACAGGAACTCTGTGACAGAGGCAGGGATAGAATCCAATTCTCCAGGGCAGCATTCGACTGCTTAAACCATGAGACCATCCTTTCTCTTCCTGCAATCCTCTGCCTCATTCACTGCATACTTTCCAATACTCAACTGTGGCCTGGGCATAGTGGTTCCTCCCTCTTTGGTGAGGGGTAGGCCTTTAGTTTTGGACAGGTCTCTTGCCTGTCCCAGTTCTGCAAACAGCAACATTTTCCAACTTCTGCAACAAATAAACAAGGTAGAGGACCTATACACAGCCAACAGGCTCCTTCATTATCCAACCCTGATTCACTCACCAGAGCAAGTCCTTCCTGTGCACTCAGTGAAGTGGGGCATGCGGAAAAAAAACAGTATGTGATCATGTAATTAAAGACTAAATCATAATGGTAAGAGGGAAAACAGCACAATGAAGATAATGGATTTCAAGGAGGCAGACTTTAGCAAACTCAGGGAGTTGGTAGGTAAGATCCCATGGGAAGCAAGTCTAAGGGGAAAAACAGTTCAAGAGAGTTGGCAGTTTTTCAAAGAGAAATTATTAAGGGCACAAGAGCAAACTATCCCACCGTGTAGGAAAGATGGGAAGTATGACAAGAGACCACCCTGGCTTAACCAGGAGATCTTCAGTGAGCTGAAACTCTGAAAAAGAGTCCCACAAAAAGTGAAAACTAGGTCAAATTACAAAGGATGAATATAAATAAATACCACAAGTATTTAGGGATAAAATTAGAAAGGCCAAGGCACAAAACAAGATTAAACTAGCTAGATACATAAAAGGGTAACAAGCAAACATTCTACAAATACATTAGAAGCAAGAGGAAGACCATGGACAGGATAGGCCCGCTGCTCAATGAGGGGGGGAATAACAATAACAGAAAATGTGGAAATGGCAGAGGTGCTAAATGACTTTTTTGTTTTGGCTTTCCCCCCCAAAAGGTTAGTAGTGATTGGACATCTAATATAGTAAATGCCAGTGAAAATGTGGTAGGCTCAGAGGCTAAAATAGGGAAAGAACAAGTTAAAAATTACTTAGACAAACTAGATGTCTTCAAAGTCACCAGGGCCTGATGAAATACATCAAAGGGTACGTCTATACGACCCGTTAGATCGTGTTCGATGTATCAGGGATCAATTTATCATGTCTCGTCTAGACGCGATAAATCGATCCCCGAATCGACGCCTGTACTCCATCTTGGCAGGAGAGTAAGCGGAGTTGACGGGGGAGCCGTGGTGGTTGACTTGTCGCCGTGAGGACGGCCAGGTAAGTCGAACTAAGATACTGCGACTTCAGCTACGCTAGTGTAGTCCAGGCCCTAGAATACTCAAGAAGCTAAACAAGGAGATATCTGAGCCATTAGTGATTATCTTTGGAATCTCTCCTGTCTTCCATGAGTTTTCAGAGGACTGGAAAAGGGCAACTATAGCGCCAGTCTATAAAAAGGGAAATAAGGACAACCTGGGGAATTACGGACCAGTCAGTTTAACTTCTATACTTGGAAAGATAATGGAGCAAATAATTAAGCAATCAGTTTGCAGACACCTAGAAGATAATAAGGTGATAAGTAACAGCATGGATTTGTCAAGAACAAATCATGTCAAAGAGGAAGTGGATGAGTCATTCTACAAGCAGGTAACAAGATTAGCTAACACACATGAGCAAATATTAATGGGACATTTTAACTTCCCTTATATCTGTTGGAAGACTATTACAGCAAATATGTCCTGCAAATTCTGAAAATGTGAAGGAAACAAGTAGAGGGTCATCCATTGTGGTTCTGGTTTTGATGAACAGGGACAAATTAGTTGCAAATGTGAAGGTGGTCAGGAATTTGGGAAGAAGTGATCATGCTCTGATGAATTCAAGATCCTATGGAAAGGAGAGAAAGCTACAGATGCAGGCATTATATACTGACACATGGAGAGCAGGGAGTTACTTCACAAGTGGAGAACCAGTGTTGACAAGGCCAATT